>NC_054868.1:32407757-32710257 GCF_018320785.1 Cheilinus undulatus | reverse complement strand
CATCACATCCCAAATCAGCAACACTGATTAATATCTCAGAGATAAAATTTCAGAGTTGATTTTAACTCCAAAAGTGTAATTGTAACTCCATTCTGAGTGAAAAAGGTCTTAACTGTATGAGTTATTCGATATTTTTGATCCAGCTGCGTTAATTCAACTCTGTAAAGAGTCAATTAATCTATGCTCTGGCTACTTTGATTTCAAATCTTGGGGATGTGTGAGTTCCCCATCATGTCCTTAAGCACTGTTTAGATATGTTTAATATGTTTAGCTGTGTTTAGATAGTGCCTGTTGTGCAGTAAGTCCTGATGGGGTTCTTTTGCTCACGTTTCTGGTGGATTGTTGATGTTTTTGATGTGAGACACATTTGCACCATGAGTTAAGCTACCCACTGAGCAGGGCTGGGCAATTAATCAAAAATTAGATTAAATTGCAATATGGCCTGCTGCAATTTTCATATCGCAGAAGGTGCAATATTTCTTTGGCCTGAAATTTTGTCAAAATAGCAGTTTTAAACTTTTTTTGCAGCAGAGATGCTATGCATGACACATCATGCAGTCATTCAAGTGTCATTTTTTTTTTAGAATAGTCTATAAGACATTCCTACATTCATTTTTGTACTTTTTTCTTGTTATATATGAAAATGACAAACCCCCTTCAATGCAACAATTATATCAAATTTGACGTACAAGTCCAAATAGTCAGAATTTTACATTTTTAAAGAATTTTTCAGCTCTTTTTAATAAATAAAAGAGAATTAAAGAATAATCACATATCAAACCACAATTGCATTATTGAAGGAAAAAAATTGCAGTTAGGCTAGATTATTTTCCAAAATCATTCAGCCCTACCACTGAGTTAGATCTTCCACCTGTGACATTAGGTGTTCCTAAAAGGTTGACTCTCTGCTTTGTTCTTGCCAGAGGAGACTAGGGCTGAATGATTTGGGAAAATAACCTTATTGTGATCCCCATAATATTGAAATTATGATCTGATAAGTGATTATTTCTTGACTTCCTCATCTTCTGCACTTTTCAACAAACACACTAGATCATTCTATATTATAACCAACACAATATTAGACAAAACTAGGGCTGAACAATTTTGAAAGTAATTTTAATTGTGATTACTTAGACTCATATTGCAAATTGGATATGAACCGTTTCTTAAGAGGAGTGATCATTTTTATGTCATTCTAACATTTATCAAGAAAAACATACAAAAATGAAGCATGACATGTAATGAATAACATCTCTGCTGCAAAAAAAGATTTAAACTGGTATTTTGGCACACATTTCAGGGTAAAGAAATATGGCACCTTCTGCAATTTGAAAATTGCAGCAGGCCATATTGCAAATTAATCTAATTTTTGATTAATTACCCAGCCCTAGAGGAGACCCGCTAGGGATGCACCGATCCACTGTTTTTCAGTTCCGATCCAATTCCAATAAATATGTGCCGATACTGATACTGATTCCGATAACAATTATTATTGTTGTTGGTGTAATGTGTGTGAGGTTACATGAGGCTGTAGTAAACCACCCAGCTCCTCTTATTAAAAAGCAAAAAAAAAAAAATACAAAGATGAATTGAATTTAAATGTATTCCAAACAAATTTATTTGAACTACTACTAAAAAATAAATATCAACAATATCCTGTCTATAATGCTCTTTAATGAACCTCCCGCCACTAGAAACCGCTGTAGCTTCAGTTAATGGCCGCAGCCTTCCTCTCTGACCCTTCACAGGATGTAAACAATCAGAAGGTCAGTTGTGGCTAATGGCTAACGGCTAAGCAGTTAGTGTATAGTAGGAAGACCCCAGTATGACAGTTTTCCAAAGGAGTAAATGGCAATAAAGATGTATGTGGGCTGTCGAGGGTTAAGCTCACGTATGACTACTCACTCGAAGTGAAAAGAGGCCAAATATCAAAGCATAATATTAATGTACGCTATAATGCCACTACGCTGTACTATCAGGGTAACGTCACACCCACTCTTTTTTGTGTTCTCTCATCTTTAGACTAGCTTTGACTATTCTAAATATAGATTTACGTTTAATCCACTAGGTAATTATACTACTAAGAATATCCCTAATACTAGCCCAGTTACACACAGTCTTGTGTTAGACTGTGGTGCGTTCACGGTCTACCGCAAACTGTAGGATGGATTTGGATCAGCACTTGGATCGGCGCTGTCAGTCAGATATCTGATCTATTAATTACGTCCATATCGGACCCGATACTGATATTGGATCGGATCGGTCCCATCCCTAAGACCCCCCTTACCACAAATTTCAATAGCTACTGCAGCTCTGTCATATTGTAAAATATTTAACAGTTTTAAAAGTGTAGTTGAACTACATGCAGCATGGACTAATATAAATACTTTTAAAGTGTTAAATTTAACTATTTGTGAGGTTAACTAACATTGTCAATTTCTCTTTATTCGATTTTATTATAGAGTTGTGACTTTACCTGGACAACCTGGTTGAAAATCTATTTTCTTGTTGTTCTTCCCAACAAGGAAAGATCATATTTTATTGTGCAACTCCTCAGTAGCTACTCAGTATTTAAAGTAAACTTTAAATTAGATACTTTACATTTACTTGAGTAGATTTATAGACCAGTACTTTTACTTTTACTGTTACGAAAGTAAGTTTTAACCAGATTCAACTGTACTTTGACTTGAGTGCAGTAGTTATACTTTTCCACCTCTGCCCAACACTGGTTACAAAGAGCACCTTGATGTGTTTTGATGCAGCTGTTGACACTTCCAGTCGCAGTCCAGTTTTGTTAGAAATGCGAATATAAGACATCCATTAATATTGATGTGTACATTTCCTTTTGTTTCTCCATAGTCTCATAAACTGAATCATTATTGTGTAGGGGTGTGACGAGATCTCGCGCCACAAGGTCTCACGAGATCAAAATGCCACAAGATTTTTGGTTGAGGAAAAATCCATCCCGCGAGATCAATATTGCTCAAAAAATAGGAGCAGTAGCTCTCCTGACATTAAGCAACACCAAACTGGAAGTTAGAAAAAGATCACAAAGCTCCCATAGTCACTTTTGTTGGTTGACAGCTAATGAATTAACAGAGTTTATCCATAACCCATCAAGAACCCCGCTCCAACCCCACCTCCTCATCCATGTGTGCTACTTGGGGCTGCACATGATCCATCAATGCATAATAATTTCATCATAAATGATGAAATGCTGCTGCTGGAAACTTATGCAGTCTCCGTGAGGAGAATACAGCGTTTATTTAGTTCATGTGTACGCGCAGACTCGCTCATAGTGCCGCTGTTTGTGACTTTGTAACTTTGATTCAGTGGCTGCTTGGCCATGTCTCCTTCTTTTCTCACCACCTGTCAGTCCCACTTCCATCAGTTGTTGGCTATGCTATCATCAATTCAGAAGCTTAACATGGAGAGCGCGACGGGCCGTTCACTGCAGTGGTAAACTTAGCAAAACAAATTCTGTTTGAGCACCGTAGAGTTCAATGTTCACTCCAAAAAGGAATTTTTAGCCTCAGTTAAACACGCCCTGTTTGTTGTCTGATAGCAGGCAGAGCAGAGACACACACTCGCTCACCAACACACACATTAACATTCAGGCTCATCTGTGCGTTGTGTCCAACACTGTCAAAGCTCACATGAGAAAAAAAGACAACCTTGTTATTGACAGAAATATGTTTTTTGGGTGTCTTAAATATGGATGTCCTTAAAGAGGATGAGAAATAGTTTGATTTTACTGATGCAGCTCTTTAGATTTAGGTCTGTTACAAACTGTTTTAACCCTCTGGTACCCCTTGTGCCAAAAATGCACACTTAGTTGATATTGTTTTTTAAAACTTTGTCCTCTTTCACAATTAATATTATCATGTATTGTATTTTTTGTTCTTTTTTGCACAATTTTCAAAATTCTGTCCCAGCTCAGCCCAACATAAATAAAGTATACCTTTTTTATAGCGTTAATATCCCTGGTGTGCAAGAAATGTGCAGTGAAACCCATTCAAACCACTTCTTTTGATCTATACGCCATTAAGGCATGAATCATGCATTTTCTGGTTTCTGGGCTTCATTTGAGAGTTGGGGCTTTACATTTGTACCTGGACCATTTTTTTACCCTGTGACGTCACTTTTACCTTATATGGGCGAGGTCAGGAAATACATGTTTTTTCCGCCAGATTTCAGTGTTATACTGCCATTTGCTCCCCTTCTCACTAACTCTCTGAAGTTTTGTTTGAGTGCAGATCAGTGTGTGAGTCTGTGAGTGTGTCTGTGCAATAATCAAAAAATATGTTATCTAATTTTCATGTAGTAACTTGCAAAAAAATCATTTTTTGTGTATTTTGCATCTAAAAATGCAGTGACATCATCAATGAAACATGGCAGATAAAGAGTTAAAAAAAATTAAAATGAATGAGTATTTGACATTTATGGTTAGGGCTGGCCTTAAATGAGAAAAATATAATTCAATAACAGTGAAACAATTTTAAAATGTATGATATTTATAACATGATTTAAAGGTGTGCATTTTTTGTGCAGAAGGTTGAAAAACGTGAGAATTTTAGAATAATTGACTTCACAAAAAACTAATAATGCATTTTAACCAATGTTGCTACTAATCAATGACATATGCCAGGCTGCAATCATCCATAAATAAGTTATTCTCTTTCAGTGTAGTATCTTAAAAAAAAATCAATTGGTGTTTATTTCATCAAAAAAATTAGTTTGTTTACATTACAAACATGGCCATTAAAGGGTTAAAAGGTATGACAGTTATTGAGTATTTGGTATTTTTTTTAATCACACAAGTTGATGAAACAAGGAAAAAATTTAACAATTTGAAATAAACTAATATAACTTTTTTATTTACAGTAATAACCCCCCTGTGCATTTTTTGCACACTAGGAGGAAAATGAGACAGCAATTTGTAGGGGTACTAGAGGGTTAAAAGTACTTTGAAAATAACCTAAATGCTTTTATTATTATTATTATTATTATTATTATTATTGTAGTTGTAGCAATGAGTGCACAGTGTAGTTAAGTAAAGACGTGGTAGACTATTAAAATGAGAAGTTTGATTTGAAGAGCTTTAAAATGTATTGTCTTTTTCACATCACTTTTTTCTCGTTCAGATCAGCCCATCTTTTTGTGTCCTTTAATTCTCTTAATCGAGATAATTTCCTCCGCCCTCCCAGTGTGCTGCGTAACCAGACTCCATTGTCAGTAACTTAAGTCATGACGCATCATGGTCCTCAGTAGACAGCGGCTAGTTCCTATGGTTACCGTCAACAGTCTGGCCTGAGAAGTGTTTGTAATGCTATCCTCAGGAAAATGCTTAACAGAATGGCCACCACCTTAAGTCATCTTTCCTCCTAAACCCCAGCTGTCTTTGGGGAGAAACTTCCTATTGTACATTAACAGATGGCTGATACACTAAATAATTATGCTTAAGATGCTATCAGGGAATGGTCAACAGAATGATACAGTCAAAGCTATTTGATATAGACTTCTAAGTCCACACCAGTGAACACTGCCTGCTGATCTGCAGCTATTGAGATTATGGAATAAAATTTACGCTCACACAAGAACGTCTAAAGTCCAAACAGGGAACATCCAGTACACTACAATCACAGTTAACTTGATGGAGTGTCATTAGCGGGTTCTCCTCCAAAGATCAGCTTCTTCCTGAAGGCCAAAGGAGAGAATGGGTTACTCATTGCAGATTTAAAAGCTCTGTCCATAAAGAGTTTTCCAGTGTGGATGATTAATCTAAAAGGAGAGGGAGATTGAGTGTTGGCATCTAGGGCACAATCTACAACATGGGGTCATGATAATGGCTCATTGTGTTTGTGTTTGTGAATAGAGCGGCCGGAGGTTTAGAATGACGTTGGTGCTACCCACACCAAGTCAGTGATGGCCGTGCACTGTGAGTGCAGAGGGATCAAGGGGTGGAGTTCAGACATGGAAAAAGGGAGGCAAAGGTTAAGAAAGAAAGGTAAAACATGGATGATTTGAAATGTAACTGCACAGACACTGATATGTTGAGTTGAGCTTAATGTGATGTTCAAACTAATTTTATTCCTGAAATTTAATGCATTCAATGTAAAATTTGATCCTTTGTGCATTATTGCCTTCTCTCATTATGACTGAGGAAAAGTGGGCCTGAGTTGGACTTGAAGGTATTAGTTATGATGGTGGACTAAAACTTTTTTATACTCTAGGTCCTTGTTTCAATGTCATTCTCAGTAATTAAAAGAGTTGCTGTAATACACCAAACCCGGTGGGAGTCAATGTTAGCTGGTACGTTACTGGATGTTTGTTATTATAAATAGGCAAAATTGTGTATTAAATGTTGCGTTTCTAAAGAGATGTGGTGCCAAAAGTACTAAATAACAACTATGCTGTCAGGATTGACTATTTTATTCTAAAATTTCCCGATGCAGTTTGGGATCCACTTGTGCATGGCATTGTCCTATCTGCTGAATTAGTTTTTCTGACTTTAGTTTTTCTTTTAAGAAGAGGCTTGCTGAGCACTTAACTGATTAAAATTGTGATGTGTGCAAATAGCATGCAGGTTATGCTGTGTGATGTCATGCACAGTACTGACAGGACTTTAAAGATATTTGATTCTGGCATAATAATGGATTGATTAATGTTTCATAAATGAATAAATCAGTGGTATCAGGGCTGTTGTCATGTTATGTCATTGTTAGAGCATGTTGTATCTGCTCAGTGTATTAGTCTGTTCAGTTGTTATCCTTTTTGTTAGGTCTCAGCTTGTGATTTTTGTGTCTTACTGTTAAACACATGAAAGTAGACATGAGAGATGCACTCATTGTAAAAATCAAGGCTCATGCTGATGTTTGAAAAATCAGTTTAGCTGATAGCAGATACCGATGCCCATGCTTTTTTCTTGTAACGTCTTTGGTCTTACATTTTCTCTCTTCATTGATCATGAAAATAGATCAGAGTTTCTCCATCAGGTCACATCTTCTGACCAATAATAAATCTCATCTCTGAATCAGCTGTTAGTGGGCTAAGTGCAAGCATTGACATGACACTGAGGTAAAGATCTGCTACCGACAGGAGTTCATACCCACATTATTTGCCAATAGCCGATGTGAAAAGGGCGGATATTGGCTGATGCTGAAGTTAAACCGACGTGTCTGTGCATTCCTAGAAGGCATGACATTCATAGTTAGTGTCAGGTTGTTTTACAAGACTGAAAATTGTAAACACAAACAGCCGAATTACCCAAAAATTCTGAACCCACTGAGACCCAGTCAGTACTTTGACTACAGGTTTAGGCAAATGGTAGAAAGACAACACTTAATTAAAAGTTCCCTGAGGCCCCTTAAAGTACTAGTTTTAATATGTCTTAAAGATTATTTGATGATGGCTCTTGGTTTTTATTTTGATGTCAGGCATTAACACAATCCATATGTCTATCGTTTCAGCCATGCTACTACCCTCGTCACTACTCCTCCTCCTCGGCCTCCTCTGCTGGAGTCCCAGTGCATCATGGGCTGCTAAAGTGATCGTGGTCCCACCCATTATGTTTGAATCCCACCTCTACATCTTTAAAACTCTGGCCACAGCGCTGCACCAAGAAGGCCATGAAACCCATTTTCTAATATCAGAGGGTCGTGAGGTGCCACCCTCTCCTCACTATCACTTACAGCGATACCCAGGGATCTTTAACAGCACCACAGCTGACAACTTCCTCCAGTCCAAAGTGTCCAACATCTTCTCTGGCCGCCTAACATTTCTAGAACTGTTTGACATTCTTGACCATTACTCTCAGAACTGTGACGCCGTGGTCGGTAACGCTGAGGTAATGACTCGCCTTAAGGAAGCCAAGTTTGACCTGCTGCTCGTGGACCCTAATGAGATGTGTGGTTTTGTAATCGCTCATATCCTGGGTGTGCAGTATGCCGTGTTCAGCACAGGCCTGTGGTATCCTGCAGAAGCAGGTGCCCCGGCCCCACTTTCATATGTTCCTGAATTTAACTCACTGCTGACAGACCGCATGACTCTGCTCCAGAGGATCACTAATACAGCAGTTTATCTGGTGCAGCGCTTTGGAGTCCATTATATAGCTTTGCCTAAGTATGATCGGATTATGAAGAAGCATGGCGTGAAGCCTCAGGTGGCCATGGCTGATCTTGTGCAGGGCAGCCGCCTGTGGATGCTGTGCACTGATATGGCTCTGGAGTTCCCTCGACCAACCCTGCCTCATGTGGTGTACATAGGAGGCATCCTTACCAAGCCCCCCAACCCACTGCCACAGGTCAGTACACACAAACTCACTGTATCCTGTACACTATTGTTTCATATCATCCAGCTCTGTTTTGGAGTCTCAGTTCATATCTGATAAGTAAACAAAGTATGAAATTGTCTTAATTTCTTGATCTACATGTTAAAAAACCTATATCATAAATGTGTCAATATGTGTTACCTAATGGCCAACAATAAGTGCTAGAACATAAGGGCTCTGTGTCCTTGGTGATAAAGGTACAGCAGGACAATGGATTACTCATGGTATCAAAGTTTGACTATGACATAATGCAAAATATGTGGTTTCTGTGGCAGGATGGAGAACCCTGTTGCTATCCTTCACCCTGACATGAGGACTACTTATCCTACTGTGTTAAATATAAATCTAGGGAGGATATTTGCGTTATTTTTCCATTAGCAACAGTTCATATCATTGAAGTTTCCCTTTGCCTTTTCCATCATGTGTGTTATACATGTGTGTTACAGCCATGAGTCACAGGTTTTCTTCTAACAAGATGAGCCTTTTCTTTATGTTATATGATTTTAGCAAGTTTTCAGCAGTTTTTATTGGACAAGGTCAAGGATTAAATCCCATTTATCAAAGCTTGTATCTCTAGGCCTAATGGTAGCACACCTGCAAAAAAGACGTTGAGATATCTTTCCACACTGTGATATGAAAATAATCCTTATGTTTTACCACCATAGGTTAACTCTTCTAACAGTAGCTTTCTATCTCTCTGGTTACTTGACTCTTATTACTGTCTATAAAGCAATCCTTAATAGATAACACTTGGGTTAGGATGTCTTTGGGTGATGACGGCCATAGGCGGGCAGTGACGGGAGTTTAGGCCAGCTAACGTTCAGATGCCGTGAGCAATGACCGTCGGTATCTACTGCGGGGGGTTTTGGAATGCCACCCGGGCCAATAGGGAGCATTGTGCCATGCTGTGTGGAGGGAGTTATAATGGAAGTGGAGGGAGAACGAGGCCATTGTTCCGGGCAGTGCTCTGGGGACACTGAGACCCTTTTATGGGGTCACTGAGGCTGCGTTGTGGGGACAGTAGAGCCCAGTGTGCCCCTGAGGTTGTTCTGTGCCAGGGCCGACCACAGCTGGACCCTTAGCCTCCCTCCCTCCACTCATCCTCCATTTCTTTCTCTCCAACATGGCTGCTCCCTGAGCTTCAGTCCATGTGTTATCTTTGAGTGAAGTGACTGTGTAACCGCCTGATTATTCAAAATACTGTTGCTGACTACTTTGATGAAGACATCGATTGGTAGGACTGTGGCTCACTCAAAGTATTTTTGGCATCGCTGTCAATGTTTTGAGAGTGGACTTTAGTGTCAGCAAGCAGAGTGTGTTATATGGGATGGGTGAATCATCTGATAAAATGTGAGCACTTTATGATGTGTTGTAAATTATATTTAACCAGTAGTGCTGAGAGGCCAGGTAAAGTTTCCCCACACAAACGTGTGAATGCAACACCATTTTTACAGCAGACCAGCATAACTGATGAAAATTCCTAGGGGTTCACAATATTGCGTTTTTTTTTTTTTCCAATATCAGGAATATCAATGTTTACAAATTCATTTTAGCCAATACTGACATTGATACTAACACTGATGTAGTTCAGAACTAAAACAGTATAAAGCACACTTTGAAATTTAAAAAATAAGGACAGACAAAAGAAAAGATTCTTCTGCTGGTGTAGGTCTGTTGGTCTTTTGATATAAACACAGAAAGAATCATTACTCGGAACAATAAAGCTAACCTCCAGTATGTGTTGTGTAACATATTGCAGTGTTTTTTCATGTATGCAGTGCTTTATTACACTATAAAAGGTTTGAAAAGCCATGTATATCACTCAGGTGTGAGTATTTGACTGAAATATCGAATAGCTTAACAAATGGGCTAAAAAGAACCACAGCTGCGATTTACCACTGTCATTTACAGAGGAATTTCTTTGTGTTTCTCCATTACATCATTTGATGCTTTGAATTTTGTCATTTTTTTCACCTTTATTGAACTCTACTTCATTACGGCAATATGTATTTAAAATCATTGAGGGGTAGGCCTCGCTGTCAGAAATTTGGACTCACAGAAATGTATTATTTGGTGTTGTAGAGCTCACATCAGAATATTGTCTACTAATATTGTCAATCAAGTTTGCCCAGATATTCTGAGAACTGCTGCCCAATGTAAAAAAACGGTTCAATGATGTAAGGAGAAGGGCCAAAAAAAAAGCTGTCAGAGCAAAGAAGGCACACAGTGGCCACCGGGCTGCGCATCAGAGGCCACGATGCGCGTCACCGTATGGACCACCTCGCGGGGACAGATGTAATCTGTTCCTGTGTCATGAATAGGAGTACAAAATTAAGTGACAATTATATTAAACACAGCAGCAGGCTAATCCAGGCATCATGCTTGTGATCCACCTGCATTCCTGCTCTGTCATCACCAAATAGGAGAACCTTTGGTGATATATTCTCTCCGGTATCTCCTCCTCATCCTCCTTGCAATAATGTACTCCATCTTTTTAGATCACGTTAAGAATAAAGATTAAAACAGAGAAATATGGGAAATCACAGGTAAATCCTTAAGACACCGACTGACTTACATTTATTCATCGAGCGTCTCTCTCTTTTTTCTTTACTTTTGAATTTCATGAGATGAGAAAAGCTGAATATATACTTCGTATCGGATGCCGTGGCTGTTTGTGGTTGGCTGAGAGATGTGAACTCAATAGTATTTATCACTCCCAGCTGCCATCAGGTTGAGTTTCAATTACGCGTGACAAACATCTTTGATCTGACATCAGATGTGACGGGACAGTTTATATAAATACAAATGTATATGCTGGTTCAGACGGTTACATTAAATAGTGGTTGCTGTGATTGTTTATTGCATTAAAATGTGCCTGACACTCTGGAAACCTGCCTGTGAGGTTTTGGTGATGTGTGCGCACTGCGCGCCTGTCAGCCAAATTACCACTACATCGGGTGTGCTTCGCCTGTGCCAAGAATAGACCAGGTTGGAGCTGGCGGGCTTTCAGCGCACCTTCTGCGCAGTGTTTTGGCACAAAATTGTCACTGCACCAATCTGAATCTGTTGACACCTCCCCCTGGTGCGCCGCCACACCCATCTACCAAATTGCCAAATTGGCTGCGCACGGTGGTGCACGAAATTACCACTGCATGGGGTGCACCACGCTCCGCCACCCTGCGCCACACCACGAAATTAGAGCCCAAGGTGTTTAAAGAACACATCATACAAGCACTTGTCGGCATGTAGGCATATAAAAATGCTTTGACTCTAGAATAAAACAGGTTTATAAGAAGATTTTTCCAGGAGTGCTGGAATTGATTTGTATAAGTAAAATCGGTTAAATCAGGACAGGGGATCAAATGAAGTATCTCTCTTTACTGTGCGTCAGTATATATGTGCGTGTTTGTCTTTTGCAAAATTGTTCCGACATCATTAACAGAAGTTCTGTCACCGCTTTTGAAGCATTTTCATACACAGGCAGTGGTGCTACAGGTAATGAAAATCATGTTCTTGAGGAATCTGTAATTAATGTGTGCTCATCACACTGCACCATCCTCATGATGGTAATCAAAGCAACACCAAGGATACAGTATTACTGTATTAGTGCCCAATAGTGAACAGTCACAAACACAGACTGAAGCGGTCAAAAATGTGGCTTCATTTCTTCAAAAATGATGCACACAGGGCAATGTGAAATGTCTGTAAAACAGTGGTTTTTCATGCAAGGCATGAATCTTTTTTGCACAAGAGCAGTTAATTTTGTTCAAAATTTCAATTTATTTTCATACCTCCAGAGATCTAGGATCCAGAGACTAGTATTTTTAGGGTTGTCCATATCAGCATTTTTGGCCTCCAATCCTGATCTGGTTTTTTAATATTGAATATCTGCCAATACCGAGTCCCGATCTGATACTCATAATTACCTAGCTTTTCAAATGTTTTTGAGTACAGAAATAACTGAAGTAAACAGAATAGCTACTTGCTGCCTCAAGCTTATTCCATTGAACTTAGTACAGCCAACATTGCTGTAAAAAAAAACATAACATCAAATTTCTACTCAGTTTGGTGTAATAGCTCTGTTTCACTTTAACAATCTGTCAAAAAATAAAGTTACATATTCACTTACTGCAGTGTTTGAATTAAATCAGACAATCAAAATCCATTTACAGTAGTCAAAAATCTGACAGGCATGAGCAGACCAAAAAATGAACTTAAATAACCTCAGTTCCACTTAAAGGTGATGAAAACAGAGCCAATAGTCATAAAAACAGATGAATTCAATTAAAGAATTTGAAATATTACAATACCACTTAGATGTGGCAATTCACTTGACGGTATAGTTACAACAAAAACTGAGCTCAAAAAATGAATTCAAAACATCCTAACTCTACTTTAAAGTGGTGTAAACAGTTCAACAAGAATAGGATCAAAACATATGAATCATACAGATTCAAAACAACAATCCCTATCAAAATGTAGCAGCTTAATCTGAGACATAACCAAAACATTAACATTGTAATAAAACCCAAACATCAAATGCAAGCTACTCTTGTTAATACAGTGCAATTTCTGCAACTAGAGTTGCTACATCTCTTTTCTTCCCTCACTTTTATTTCTGTACCCACTGTTACTTTAAAATTAAGTGAAGGTTCTTGTTGAAGAAAACCGGCATACTTGATGGCCTGCTTTAAATGCTCTGCTGTGTGAGACCCACAAAACTGGCGTGCATGTAATACTGTACACTTTAACCCGAAGGTGGAGGACTCAATCCAACTTGCAGTTAGGCTCAGCAGTGACATGGGGCAAATCAGAGCCCAAAATGGATGTAGTGAAGCTAACAGCAGTGAAGTTGCATTTTAAATTCTCTAGTCTGCTGTCTCATCTTTTGTTGTACAGCTCCGGTAAGGTGGTGTTAGTATTGTAAAGTTGAGACAGAAGGGCACAGCGTGGGTCCAAAAGCTATAGAAAGTTACCGTATTCCGCTGCATGTTTAGTTTGGAGAAGACGAATCAAATTTTTCGTTTTAAATGCGGCTCTGCTGCTACCACCTTGTGAAACAGTCATTTTACAGATTCTGCAAGTGGCCATTGGACTGTTTTCACATTTGAAGTTTTTCCACACCGCTGACATTTTAAACACAGGAATGGTAATGCTGCTACTGCTGCTTTTTTGTGTTACTGGTGCATTTACGGCCTGCTGTAAATTGTGCTCTGTTTATGACAGCTGACATAAATGATCAGCTGGGCTGATGAAATTGCCGATCTCTGTTCAATTAAAAACACCTATATCAGCTCTGATCCAATACATACGATCGGGATCAAGACACCCCTGTTTTTAAAATTTGTTGTAAGATTTATCTGTTAAAGAAAAGGAGCAGTAGTGTTGTATTCTAATTGAAGTTCACAGGTTAAAGATCCAGTGAGCAGTTTGTTTAAACCGAGACATTTCCAACAAAAAGAGACTTTCTGTGCATTTTAGCATGTTCCCCTCCCAAACACTTCACGTTTAACATTTTTAGTGGTCCTAAAAGAAAATTCACTGGAAGGAATTGATAAGGGAATTGATAAAGAATTGAATTTATGAGAAGAATCGATAATGGCATTGATATCAATAAAATCTTATCAATTCCTCTTCCTACTTTCCACCCATTTTTCCACTTTAAAGCAATTTTTGCATCTTTTAATCCATTTCCCCCACATTTTTATACCATTTCACCACCTTTTCTGCATATTCCTGCCACTTTTAAACCCTTTCCCCTACTTTTCCTGCCTTTTTTGCCAATTCCATCTGTTGTTGCCTCTGTCGACCAACCTCTTTTCAACACTCTTTGCCCATTATTGGCTTTTTTCCTTTACCAAATATCCCTTTTTGTCATGCCCATTTTTGCTGCTTTAAAACCCTTTTAACTGTTTTTTGGCTTGTTTTTGCAACTTCTAACCAAGTGGCAACCTCCGATCCTGAAAAAATGAAGCCAATGCGGAAGTGCAAAAAAATTGTTATACCGCGAGTGTCCACTTGAGGCTGGCTGCAGGAACACCGGAAGTCCCGTCTGGACACATGTTAAACAGCTGGTTTTGACACTAGAAATAACTAGGTTTACAGCCTGGTTGAAAACACCAAACATGTCTCATTAGCTAGTGTCTTATTGTGCTCCCACTGTACGGGGGCTGAATTTTTTTGTACCACGATCATTTGGATTTAATTTAGGATGAAAGCTGATTGGCGCGTCTTATTTGATTGACAGATAGCTTGGCAGGCAGAGGCTTCATTTTTGTCAACCAGAATGCTAGCTAGCAGGCTGACAGGAAGTCGCGCTTAGTGGACAGGCCATTAGGTTGATCCAAAGTTCGGTTGAGACTGCAATTTTAATATGGAAGCCTCCACAGACTGGCTTCAAAAGCCATTTGAGTCCGCCTATTATAAGCAGACGACTGATGTCACTTGGGGTTTGTCCAGTTCTTTCTACAGTCTATGCTTTTAACCCATTTTGCAACTGTCTGCCTGTTTTTGACCATGTAAACACATTTTGTTGCTTTGATAAGAGTAGCTATTATTGAAGTTAAAAAAATAAAACATGGCTATTACAAATTTAACTTTACAATGTATCATGATTTTGCTGACCTCCTCTGGCTCCCAGTTTGGCTGTGCCAAAGAAAGCTCTCCTCTTTATCAGCCCTTATGGGCAACCTTGGAAAAGGATGCTGATCAATTACACAAAAAATAATGAGTCAGTTTTATCGATATTATACACACTGTTAATAACGTGATGTACAATGAAACAAAGGACACCAAAATACAAAGCAGAGGCTTATCCCATGCTGACATGCTTTTCTGAGTCAGTAACTTGCATGTCTTGAACTGCTTCATGAATTATACATTCTGGGTAGCATTTGTTAAAAGCTCAGACTAGCTTTCTCTCTGATCATCTGCATTATCCAAATGTTGTGTTGTATTCTTATTGAGAACATTCATATGAAATGTTCAGGAAATTTTAAATCAACCTGGATATTAATAAGTCACTCAGAATTTGAGTGGGAAAAAAAGCTAACTTCCAGTTGCTTTTTGGCAAACTTTTAGTACAAACTTAACCTACAATGTAGATCTGGCGATAAGGCAGTTATATGGCATCAACAGTGTTCAGTGTTAACAACAGCAGTAACATTAAAATTAATAATAGTAGTACAGTGCAGTACAATACGGTTGGGCTAAATAGTAAAGAACAGTATGTGAAGATATAATGACTACAGCATTACAATGAAGATTAAAAAAAAAGATACTGATGTGACCAGCACAGCTTTTTTTAACATTTAATTTTAAGTTAACTTATGGGTGCTAGTAGCCTTGTAGTTACATCCGAGCACCTCATTAAAAAAAGACTGTTGTCTTTGCAGTAGACAGCTTGGGTTTAGTTCAGGCCTGTGGCTCCTTTTGCATGCCATCTCTACTATCTCTTCCCTGTTTTGGACGCCCCTCGAAAATCTTTCAAAGTTAAATGATTTTACACATCCATCAATTTAAAAAGATGAAATGATGAGATATAAAAAGACAAGAAATTAGAATTAAAGATGAAAAGGTACAACCAAAATAAAGAGCAAGAAAACATAACTTTTAAAACGTGTTTACTTTTAGCTCTTATTGTCTGTTCCTTATGTTTCCACAGGACTTTGAAGCATGGGTGAATGACACAGCGGAGCATGGCTTTGTGGTGGTGTCGTTTGGCGCTGGGGTCAAGTACCTTTCCCATGACATCGCTCACAAACTGGCTGGAGCCCTCGCCAGGCTGCCACAACGTGTCGTCTGGAGGTAAAGGTTTCTTTCCGAAATTTAAACTACACACAACCGTCAATGTGGAAGATTTCCAATGGGGTAAACTTCATGTTTACCACATCTTTCCTTAACTCTATCCTCAGTGTCATCAAGTTTAGGTATATTTTCAATGGACTCCTATAATATGCTGTACAAGAACATGCTGTAGATTTAAAGTAACGTGTGTGTGTGTGTGTTGTGCCTCAGACACTAAGCAAACCACAGTCCATTTTCATACCTCACATTTATGATTTGGTTTTATCTGAAGTCATTCATAAAGCATGGAGTATCGGATTCAGTCTGCAAGACAGAAAATTTGACAGAAAAGATTACCAGTCATATTACAGAATTGAAGCTGGCTGAAGTTAACCATTTTTTACATGTGTATATTGTCCCTACTGTCCACATAGAGTGTACAAATTAACTATGAGCAATAAAATATAGCCCTCCTTCTGTGTTAGTGCCCATGTTGTTTCTAATTACAGCTTGAAGCCCATAAATTGGAGACAGGAGTATTTGATGAGCATATGATTCAGCATTGATGATTCACTGTGATATGTGCAGGTCATTGTGCTGCCATGGGACAGGTGAAAAATGCTTGTGTTCAACAGTAGCAGTATTTCTGCCTGCTTTAACTATAGTTCCTCTGGATAAATTAATAACCTGAAGTCTTTAACACAGCTCTCTAAAATGTTTGAGTTCTCTCACTTAGAGAGATACGTGTGATCAAAATCTAATCTCTTGTAATTATTGACCCAGCAACGACTCATTGTTCATGACCTGAGCAGTAAAACGAGAGGAGGGAAGTGGGACTGATATAGGAGGGTAAAAAAACAGAAACATTAAGTTTCACAGTGCTTTGTAATTTCAACCATGAATCTGTTAATGCTTAACTCTTATCTCTGTATATTTAAGAGTTTTTAATTTACCAGCCCCATTCACACTTGTTAGTTTTTGTGTGATTTTCATTCAATAATCTTACCACACAAACAGTCTGTAGATATGTCAAACTTTTCAGGTATGTCCAAATAGTACATTATTAATAAAGACTGCAGCACCTAAGCCTTTTGACATACATTTGCTCAGATCCATTACCTGACTTTTCTTATATGATGCAGCTGAGTTAATGTTTGAACATATAGCTCTAAAAAGAGGTTACTGGCTGGTTTGTATGGATTGCACAAGTACAAATACACTACTGCACAATTAGACAATGATGTCATGTCATGCCTGAAAGAATAGCCAGAAAACCTTTCATTAGGTATGTCTGCACCAGATGATTACAGCTTAGAACTATGTTGGTTTTTCCTACTATGGAGTATGAATCTAATTTAGATGTAGTCTGCATCATAGCTGTTTGTGGAACTTTTAACATTTTCATTTTTTTTTAATTCAAACACTAATTTTTAGCTTTGTTGTACTCACTGTGGTAAAAAACGGGAGCTTTAATGAGCTAACTAAACTTGTTTTGCAAACAAACTGTAATTCATTTTTAGCTTTGTCAATGATATGCACTTAAACTGCAATTAGACTGGCAAAGGGCCCTTTGAAGTTTCTTATAGTTGGGCTTAAACTCTAGATACCACACACATCACAAATCTGGAAGTGAGACATGCAAAAGTGAAGTTCAGTGAAAAAGTAACAGTGACCTGTTAATAGACAACCACTCTGACCTCAGGAAGAGGCTGCCATGTGATTCTGTAAGTCTGACAAAGGTGAGGGTGTGATGAAATTGCAGAGAAGTCAGTTGTGCTTGACTTTGAACTGTTATACTTATGACAAAGATTTGCTCAGTTAGGAAGGTAGACTATTACACAAACTGGAACCTGGCATGTATCATCAAAAATCTAAAAGAGAAGACTAAATCCGTGGTGAATTGAAATGTCTTTTACATAGCTGAAGAGAAGCAAAGGCACACACTTAAATTGTTTCTGCTATATTAAGATGCATTTACCCTTAATATCTTTATTAACATTGACTTTAAACATGTAACTGCACAATTCCAGGATAAATTGTAGAGATAAAGGTGGGGCTGAATGGAATGCACCACCCAAAACTGTCACATTCTCGCTGACAGGTTAAACTACAGTCACACAACTACAAATACTTGCTGGATCTGATGATTCATGATTCAAATGTGGTTGCAATGTCTGCTTATGTCAGGGTGGTTGCCAAAATGCTTGTGGGCTGAATGTTTTATGCATTGTAATGACAATCTCCACCTGTATAATTCTTTTCTATGCAACATGGGAGGAATAATGCTGGGTAATTTGTATTATTGAAGTGTAAAAGAGGCTAATGAAATCCATCATTTTAAAGCTCTCATCGTTCTAGATATTTGAAAGTAATGCCTTACAGGAAGTATCTTGTGATGGCAGAGTGGCTAGACTGAAGCCTCCCCTCAGTGCAAAACACACGAAAGCCTTTCTGGCTTTCACATGGAATTTTTTGCCAACTCCAAGCAGGTTTTTATGTGTTTTACACTGAGGAGAGGATTCCATCCAACTACTCTGCCATACAGACCAGATCAGTGGAGGGTTGCAGGGATGATTTTCCTTCTGGAACTTTTTCCCATCTCCACACAGGATCTCTGTAGCTCAGTCAGAGTGAGTCAGGTTCTTTGCCAGCTCTCTTACTAAGGCCCTTCTCACCCAGTTGGTCAGTTTGGGTTAGTGACCAGCTCTTGAAAGCGTCCTTGTTGTGCCAAACTTCTTCCATTTAAGAATTATAGAGGCCACTGGGCTTTTGGGAACCCCTAGTGCAGCAGATTTTTTTGTAGGCTTCCCAAGAGCTGTGCTTTCAACAATCTTGTCGCTGACCTCTGCAGGCAATCCCTCTGACCTCATGGCTTGGTTTTTGCACTGATTTGTATTGTCAGCTGTGAGCCCCTAAAAAGAGGTCTGTGCCTTTCCAATACCTTACTGATCAGTTTAATTTACCACAAGTAGACTCCAGTAAAATTGTAGAAACATCTCAGCAAATATTCAGAGAAATGGGAGGAAACTGAGCTAAATTTCAAGTGTTTTTTTTAAAGAGTCTGAATACTTACGTCAGTGGGATTTTCAGTTTTGTTTTTTTTTTTCATAAATATGAAAAAAACATCTAAAAGTCTGTTTTCACTTTGTCATTATGGGGTACTGAGTGTAGATCAGTTAGAATAAAAATGTTTTTCTCAACTGTAGCATCAGGCTGAAGTATAACAAAATCGAAAGAAGTGACAGGGTCTGAATACTTTCTGAATGCACTGTAATTTTTGCAGTTAGGGCATCTCTTGTCACTAGGCTTAAAAGATATGTGCAGTTGAATGACATCAGCATAAAATGCAGCATAAGTGGTTCCCAATTATTATTATTATTTTTTTGCTGCGCCCCTCTTTGTTTGATGAACAGAGCCCCTATTCCTAACCCTTACCATTCATGTCAGCACAAATATATAAATCACTATATACAGTTCATCTCGCAAAGGTAGGAAATTGCAAAAGGAAGGAGTTTAGTTGTCTCTTTAAAACCGAAATGACCCATCATATTTTTGTCTTTGTTCTATCATGACATCAGTTGTAGATTTATTGTAAGCCCATTTTTACCTGGATGTCCTCTCAAAAATACTGCCGTGCTTTGCTTGCTGCTTTTATTTAGCCTTGCCAAGCCCTCTGTAATCTCTCCAGGCCCTCCCAAGGGGCCATAGGGCCCACATTTAAAATCACTGGCCTATAGAGTAAAGAAAAATGAAGCCCCATGACTGAACCTGGGGGCACACCATGGGAATGTAAAATTCTAATAAATAAAGTCATTATGTAAATAAATTCAAACCAAAGTTAGGAACAGTGAAGAGCAGCAGCTGCAGCACTAACACATAATGCATATATATTTAGTGTTCAAATGTGACAAATTGCTCATACCAACATACAACGTACAGAATTCTGTACTGTCATGGCACTTGGATGAAAAATAACGTATGATAGTATTTGTAAGCTCTAAGACTTTTTTTCTGAAATATTGAATTGTATCCCAGCTTTCAGCGACTCTTCAAAACCCAGAAGATGGAAAAGGAAGAGGGCCGATGTGAGGGACAGGGACCAGGCCAAATGAATCGTGTCATTGATAATTGGCCACATGAATGTAGGCTTTGATTGGCAGGACAGTGAATCGGTCTTTGTTGAAGAGAGAAAGAGAGATGAAAGAGTCTGAGTTAGGGAGGGAAGGAGACAGAGATGGATGGATGGGGGTTGTAATGCAGCATGCATATGCATTGTGTGTTGCAGTTGTTTAAAAAAATGCTTCCACACACACAACCATAGTCATCAAAAGATGTACACACAATACTTTACTGAGCCATCAAGAGAAGGCAAGACTTTTTGCTTTACTTTTGTTTAGGAAGAGATGTGCATTGAATTTATTTTTGTTGAACTTCATGCAAATGTTGAACTTACTAAGCTTTCTACACTATCTATTGCAGACACTGTAGTGCTGTTCTACCAATGTTAATATGGGTGTTTAGGTATTGCAAGCTTAAAAAACCACAAACAGGCCAAAGACAGCCTTTTATTGATGGCGATTTAAAATATGGCGGTAAAAGTACTACTTCAGGTAAGAACACAGAGAATCAAAAATGAATTTTTTGAAACAATAAACTTACTGTTTCTCATACAAGTTTAAAACAAATAGCAGCCATAATTGGTAATCTGAGGTAGTAAAATTTCCTCTATCATGGAAAAATCCAAATACAGCCTATAAAAGTATTAAGACTGAAATACATACAAGGTAGCACAGCAGAATTTACAAGCAAAAACCCATAGAAGCTAGCTAGGTAGCAAGGATAGCTAGAGCTTTTTGTAACAAAATATTTCCAAGTAAATAAGTCCTGAAATGATGCTTCAGTATTTTCCTAACCTCTCATACTTTACCTCTGGACTGGCATGTGCAGTTAGCCTGTCTTTTTATCTCCTTTTTACCTTTCTTAGCATCATGTTGTATTTGTGCTGCAGAAGTTTTCTGCCTAGAGGTCAATGGGAACAAAATTAGTTGCTTCTAACAACCTGTTTTTTTTTTTTGTTTTTTTTTTTTTTATTCTTTATTTTTCAGTTCTGAAAAGCAGGCATCAGAGCACATCACATACATGCAAGAATAACTGAGTTTCCTCTGCAATTCAGTCTTTCCTTTTTCTTATTTAAGTATAAGGAACTAGGTGCAACTTGGGAGAGGTAAAGTGTGTACATAAGATCAACCAAAAACACATCATAAATAGTCTCAAAAGGTGGAAAGTAAAAGAAAAACCACAACAAAATTGTATTTTGCCAAGATTACATAGCACCACAAATTCCTTAAATCGTCACCTCCACAAAACCTGCCTGAATGGGTTTGACATATTTGACCCAGTTGGTCCATGGTTTAACTAAGACATCTTTTTGCAGACGTAGACAGAAAGTAATTCTTTCTATAGCATAAACTAAAAACCTGTTTTAATGACAAGACAGTAAGTGAAGGTGTGATTAAGTAGGTCAAAATGCTCTTATCACAGACAAAACTGTTAGACTAATTTAAAAATACAAAAATATGATGCTCTAGAAGATAAATTAGGACGTAAAGTAAAAATGTGGTCATCACAGAGTTTGTAGATGGCTGACTTTAAGAACATCAGTTGAACAAAAGATATATGGGACTGAACCTTTAGGCTTTTCTTAAGAAAAACAAAAAGTTAAGCTGAAATCAAACAGCTTCTGGCAGTAAAGTACACCATGTGGAAAATATGGAATACAAATCATGCTGTAGTTAATTTTTGAAGTTATTATGTGAAAACATTCATCTGTTTTGAAGCCAAGTCGTACTTGTACATTGTTCTTCTGAGATCAATGCAGTTGAGAAGTTTTATAAAAGCTTTGTAACTAACCACTCTGAATGAATATAAACAAAGTATGAATGTTTACTCGATGTTTATGCATTGTTCAGCAGTATTAGCTGCAAAGAAGTTACATAGCTCACAGTATCTAAGCTGCTTTCCTCCTCATTTGATATTTTCCTTTCTTAGATTCTCTGGAGTTCCACCCAGTAACCTTGGCAACAACACCAAGCTTGTTGATTGGATGCCTCAGAATGACTTATTAGGTAAGTCCGTCAATGGGAAACCACATAGGGTTTGCTTTATCTTTTTAATTCTTTTGTCGAAAAGTTTAAAGTTTACTATCATGTTCAAGTTCCTTGCATGACTTTCTACTAACCTCAGTGGTTAGTCGGTTAACAATGTATAAGCAAATTTGCACGCCAGAGAAGAGGAATGTACATCTACATTCATGTGACAGTTAGCATTGTCTTCAGCAGTAGAGTAAATGTCAATAATCAAATATTATGCCTGTCTGGCATTTCAAAGGGACAGTGGACCTTATCTGTCTGCGGATGTGGTCTAGTAAGCCATTATACATTGATCTGCATTCAATTTTGAACCCAAAACCAAAGCAAGACTTCAGGTTAGTTTTAACATCAGTATGCACTCTAAATTTCTCTGTATTCTATGGGAGATAAACAGTTCATAATTGAAAAAGAATATATATATATATATATATATATATATATATATATATATATATATAAATGTCTATATATACTTTACGTACGGATGTGTCCAACTCTGAAACATAAATGTTGTCATTGACATCAAGTGTTGTTTTCACACTGAGTTACAAAACCTTTTTTCAAACTTCACAAATCATGCTGAAATTAGGTAGTATCCTGAAGGAGAAATAGTTTACATTTGACAGTGTTTGAGGTTAATTTTACTCCTTTTGAAACATTTTAACCAAGGTTAATGTAGTTAACTTACAAAAAAATTAAAACTATAATGTTAAAAGCATTTAAATAACTGACACTGAGATAAAATTGGGGTTTAAACTAAGGCTGGACGTTTATTTTCAAATCTAAAATCTAAAAAAAATTTCAAACATTTGTGTCAAAATACTGGATATGAACTTTTTTTGCAGCAGAGATGTTATGTATTACATGTCATGCAATCATTCAAGACCCATTTTGTTAATAGTCTACAAAAAAAATCGTACTTTTTTCATTTTGTACCTTTCAGATTAAATATGAACATTATCAATCCCTTCAATACAGTAATTCATATCCAATCTGCAAAGTGAGTCAAAATTATCACAAGTAGATATTTGTTTTTTCTAATTTGGTCAGCCTTAGTTTCTAATAATGCGTTGGTTATAATATAGAATGATTTGTTGCTTGTGTTTGTTGGAAAATACATTAGATGAGAAACTTCAGGAATAATCGAATATCAAATCGCAATCACAATATTGGGGTAAAAAAATCGCAATGAGATTATTCTCCTAAATCGTTCAGCCCTAGTTTTAACTAACTTAAACTGCAATGTGTGCTTACAAAACTGACAAAAATCAAATAAAACAAGAGACAAAATCTCCTTAGTTTTAAGGCCCTTGCACGCTGAATATGTACTTTTCATCTGAAATTTTTGCACTTTAAAAAAGAATAATGAGCTCATGTCATTCTAATACTCTTAACACATTTTAGTTATGTATTTTTTGTACTGGAACAGGTTCAATTTTTGGCTTTTTTCGCATCCACCCAAGCCCTGCAAATGGGTGATTTCCTTGCTTAAAGGCCCTCCTCCCTCTTATTTCTCTCCCCCACACTGAAACTTCACCTTAAACACTGTGATTTGCCCATGTATTGTGTGGATGCCAATCTTGGAACATCAATTATATTATGCCAAAGTTTGCACTCACAGCCACATAACAGAGACAGAATTAAAGTTGCTCTCCTCTCCTGCTTATCACAATATGATGCATGCTGTATGAATATCTCTGTCAGGGTAGATGATCCAGTGTGTTTTTCAAAGAGTCAATACACACAGCCATCTCCACTCTTTTGTTCTCTTTGCAGTACAAAACATTTAGCCAGGTTCTACAGATTTTTATGCAAGTAAAATGCTTTAGCTCAGTGTGCGAGCTTGAGTGTGTGACAGTTTTCTTGTTTTTTTGGATTATGGATCTAAAAAAAAAATGCATCAGAAAATAACAGACTCAGTGTGCAAAGACCTTTGACAGCAGCAGACTGACATGTATACCCAAGCCTGAGGAGTGTAAAATGGCCTGAAGATATCACATAATGGTCATTCTAGGTCTTGAGTTGTATTCAAACTGTTTGATGTAAATTGTTTCTGGTCCTTTTGGGTCTTACATTAAAACATTAAAACTTTGGGTCAACATTAAAACTTATAATAAATAAAGTAAAACTAGGAATTTTGCATAGAAAACAAGCTGATCAACAAATCCCCAGTAAAAATAAATCAAAACTCAACTGAAATTAAAACAAAAATTAAAAACAAATTTAAAAGAAATACTAATGAAAAATTCAAAACTATTCTAACCTTGTTTTTAACATTTTATGAGTTACTGTAGCAGGAGAAATACAATTTCACACTCTCTGTATCAAATTGAATGAGCTCTAGTGCAGTTAAATGCAGATATTTATCAAAGTAAAACCCAACAAACTAACTGTCCGTTAATAAAATGTGTAATTAGTATAAACCTCACATGCTATATGACATTTCTCTTCTCCTGTTATCTAGGCCACACCAACACTAGAGCCTTCCTGAGCCATGGTGGCCTGAACAGCATCTACGAGGCCATGTATCATGGGGTGCCGGTTGTCGGCGTGCCCCTGTTCGGTGATCACTATGACACCATGACTCGTGTGGCGGCCAAAGGGATGGGTATCATGCTACATTGGAAATACATGACTGAGGAGGATCTGTACACAGCTCTGACCAGTGTCATCAAAGATGACAGGTTAGATTTCTACATGTCAGACACAATTCTTCTCTATATGAGTGTCTATATCAGCACCATCTGGTGTCAATTTATGGAAACACAAGTCTTTTTCTTTGCACATATGGTTGTTTTCTGACTCTTTTAGGTATCGCAAGCAAGCCCGTGTCCTCTCCAATATCCACAAAGACCAGCCAGGCCATCCTGTGTCCAGAGCCGTCTACTGGATCAGCTACATCCTCCGTCACCATGGTGCCAACCACCTGCGCTCCGCTGTCTACGATGTGTCCCCCTATCAGTACTTCCTTGTGGATGTGGTTCTCTCTGTAGCATCCACCATCGCTCTGACCATCTTTGCCTTGCGATGGCTGGTGGGACTGCTCAGGGGGAACGTGGAGGACCAGGGCAGAGGCGGCATCCCTATGGATGACACTACTGTGCCTAATGGGCATTGCCATAGCGACAGCATGGCTAATGGGAAACACAAAGGCAATGGCTCCTTAAAAAACGAAAAAAAGATAAATTAATGTTTGGGATGGCCAAGAGGGACGGAGAAGAAGTTGCCCCAAAGACTCAGCTTTGGTGGTTTTTATTAAAGCTTTGAAAGAAAGCTGTTTTTAGGTACGCCAAGTGGCAGTAGGATGACAGAGCAAGGCAATGGGTGCTCAAAATCCATCTGTGTGTGTGTGTGTGGGGGTGTGTGTGTGTGTGTGCGTGTGTGTGAAAGATGTATGTGTATGTGTGCACTGAGGCAAATTTAACGAGAAGTCCTAACAGCAGCAGCTACTGTAATGCGACACCAAATTTAAAAAGTCATTAAAGGAGAAACAAAGGACAGACACAGTGAAGGACAGTGTTTCTTCATGTGTGTCCTCCTCTTCCTGCGTCTTCCTCACTGGTGGAAGGATGAAGAGGGGAACCTGAGCACCAACTGCTCACCCACGGAACAAACAAGAAAACAACGGATAACTTTTATTTAGGATTTTAATGTTTTTAACTGCTTAAAAAAATGTCTGGTAAACTGTAAATAGAGGACAAATCTATTTATTACTGTAAAAAGACGTTTTGATGATGGACCTTTTTAACCTTGATCTTATTTTTAATTTATTTCATGTATCTGCAGTGTAATAGCTTGAAAATAGATGTACACTCCCTTTTCTTGGTTAACATTGTACATTTCATATTGGTGAGAACAGTCATTGTTAAATCTGCACCCTGCCTTCTGCTGTGGCATTATCCACTGTATTCATGGTGGCTCTAATTTCAAATGAAAAATATTTTTTATTTTTCCTTTTCACGTGATGGTGCCAACCTGGGACTACACTTAAGTGTGGAACGTCCAATTGTCTCCTGACTGTCAGTTTGTTCTGGTGGATAACAGCTCCATTGACTGTTGTTTGGCATATTGGTGTGAAAAGGATAATTGTGCTATTATCTAAGGATATAATAAGGCTAACTACCAAAGATACTGTGGATAAGCCCAGCTAGAATAGAAATGTGCTCAGGCTCATGCAGTCAGGTGATCAGGGATGAGTCAGAGCATTATTGATTCATGATAACTCACTCCGCTAGTCCCACAGCTTAATTCTGTGTCCCTCTTCTATTTATTTATTCATAAGGAAGGATTCATCACTTGATTGCCATTTTTAGTGCTACACTTGACTTCTTACTGTATGTCATCCCTCTGTGGTTAAATTAATCTTTAACACACTGGTAGTCTGTTTGGTTAAATGTTGAGGTATGTGTAAAAACGGTTTAATACTAACTCTGTGTGTGAATGATTCAGTCTCTGTATGTTGGCTTTTTAAAGCAGATATTTGTGTATGAAGAATGCTTAAATACAGGCATTGTGCTTGTTTGAGTTCACGGTATAGCTTTAGACTGAGTTTGGGCATGGCAAGGTGAGGATGAGGTTTATTATTGCCCCCTAAGAGCTTTGTGTATTTAATCAGTAGCTTTTTCTGTGATTTCATGTTATCATATTGAATGTGTGCCCATGCAGAGGCTTTTAAAGTCAGTAAAATCTTCATTTTGAACACTTAGATTGCTATCAGTAGCAATGCCTTATTGGCCAGTCTAGTACGCATTGTTTTACCCTGTCTGATCAATCTTATATCAGAGGAAGAAAAGTTTAAAACTGAGGAAATAGTGACATTGTTTTTACAACAAAAGTAAACCACACTACTTCTGTGACTAATATTAATATATCAAAGCAATGCAGAGGTGCAGAATCAATAGGAGTTTTTAAAGTGTTTTGGAGATTTTATTTTGCCCTTTTCAGTCGAACCACTTTGTTTATGTAGCAAATTCTTTAAAAAAAGGACACAAAAGCTGTAAAAATGAAAATAAAAAAACCCTATGAAATACACACGAGAAAAAGAGTACATAAGAACAAATCAAAGCCAGTGTTTGTTGTTAATGGACATCTTAGAACAGCTGGTGCTTGAGAGTGGCATACACTGAAAATCTCAGGAAAAGGCATTTAAAGAAATGGTTTTTAAAACCAAAAACTGACCCAAAAATTATTATTTTTAACAGCGTGTTTTATAACAGTGTAGTTTATTATTTGATGATGGACAGTTACCAAAAAAACTGCTCAAAGGTCAAAATTTTAACCTAGAGCAGCAGCAAATGAACGAGAGACAGCAGTGTCTACATTTAACTTGTATTTATTGGTATAAAACGATGTGCAGGGTTTGGCCAACATATACAAATTTGGTTTCCAGAACTTTCATTTTTGTTGCTTTGATATGAAAACAGGTATTGGTCTTGTTTGATTTTAACTGGAAAGTTTAAAAATCTGGCATTGTGATGACACAGATTCTGAGTCGTCGTCCTTTGCTCCAGTCTGTAAAGCTACTTTTTGAAGTTTCAAACTGCAACCACAATTTTAGTAGTAAGATGATCTTACATGGACAATTAAGCGATGCAAATGCTATAAAACAACAGAAAAAAATCCCATTACATAACCTGTCAAAGATGACACAGACCTAACATCCAATCTGCATGCCTCCAGTGTGTTCACGCCTGTATGATAATTAAGAAAAGCTTCATGATCTCCCTTTCTCTGTGAGCTACCATTACACCTGCACAGCCTGACCCAGCCCTGCTGAAAACACACACTGGTATACTTGAATCATCATCATTATCACCTGAAACAACTTCAGCTGTTGTGAGAGGTGGGCAGGCAGGCCTGCAGGTGCTAAACAAGCTATGAACAGAGTTTAGTGAGTAAGGATATATTTTTTAAGATGTAACTTTTTCCTTTATTATTTCAGTATTACTTCTGTCTCATAGTTAAATGTCCCTCCTTCACATCTCTCATAGTTATTGTAAAGTCTGATGTGTCTTTGTTCCTGAGTTTTTTTTTTTTCCATCAGCTTGAAGACGCTCTCTAATCTGTCATTGATAATAGCGCTCTTGCATTTGTCCACCTCTTTGTCTCATTCCTGACATCCTGGTGTTTTTGTCTGTCTTTGTGTTGTCGTCTCGTTCTTTTACGTCCACCTCTTCAATATCAGACAGTTCTGTTAAACATACTTTTCTTAAAAAAAAACAAACAACTTCATTTTACTTTGATTTTTAAATGTCCTCAGTTTTCTTGTCATGAGTGTCCATGTTGTAAATAGAACAATGTAAACAAAATACTAATGCTGAATAAAAATGACATACTTTGTTTGCAACTCCTTTACCTAATTTGAACGTTTTTATTTCGCAAACCTTAAATTTCGGTTAACTATGATACATACAGAAACAAATACATATGCCTCTTTACGATCTACCAAAACAAGAGCCCAAGCAACTTGATAATGTGGTTAATTGATGTGTGATTAATTTGTGCTTGTGACCCTTGACCTGGGGTACATGGAAAGGATTTAATGTTAAATCTTTTAACAGTAAACACAACTTACATAAGTACAAATAAAGATCAACAAAGAGATAAATTGTCTACCTTTTACAAGACTGTAAATTCTGCCAACAGGAAGCTTAATCAGAGCAATAACAAAAGATGCTGCTCAGCCCTGACCACCTCTCTTGCTTACTTTTTTAAATTGAGCTGGTTCTCTTTTTTCTTTTAACTTTTCTGCTTTTATTGAGTTCACAAAAATACAAGTAAAACCGCAGAGAAAAAAAAAGGTAAATACAATAAGTTAGACCATCATTCAGGATATAAAGCCATAATATGATATACAGCAGCCTTTCCCAAACTTCCATCTGTTGTGCCCCAATTTTTTTATTTTTTATTTTTGGGAACAGGAAGCACCCTCTTTGGCCCACTGTGCCCCAATTTGAAACCACAAAATCTTCTGGGGGCCACCAAAACCCTTGTACAACCATGATACTCAAATATTTACCTGTTATTTATCTTTTTTTTTTTCATAAACAGAATTTCAGTGTGATTGATTTGCTTTCAGAGAGTGTAACATTACTTTGAGAGTGCTTGTGGGGGTCACAAAGTAAGATTAATGAGCCACTGACATACACTATGTTTTGATCAGGCATCTAAAAAGTCACTTCAACTTCATTTTCTAATCTTCATCTCTTAAGAAAGAGTGTGAATGCGTAGGTGTGACCTGCGGTGTAAAAGTGCTTTGAGTAGTCATACAACTAGAAAAACACGATACAAGATCAAGCCCATTTACCATTTTCATTTTATGGATGAATTTCTCACAACGAGGGAGAAAAGCTGTCAAAAGTGGCCTTCCTGGTTCGCACCACTCACAAAGCATTTTTGGATCACTCACAACAATTAGACAAAGGCCACTTTTAACAGCTTTTCACCCTTATTTTATGACATTTACCCCCTAAACAAAATGACCATGTTACTGTTCAGGAAATACAACTTACACTGTGCAGTTTTTGTTTAAAATAGTCCTCAATTCAAAATCTCTGGTAAATGGCAAGAGTTGGGCCAAATTGAGCAGCGTGTCCCTAAATGACTTGGAAATGTCTGGGGTCCCAATGTTATGAGGGTGTCTGGGTGTTTCTCTGTCCTTGAAAGCTTTGCAAATATCTGAGGTGATGTAAGTACTCTTCTAAAATATATAGATATACAACTATATAACATAGGAGTGGTCTTTTTAGATGAGATTTTAAATAGTGTTTTACTTATGTTAGACTGGTTTGTTGTCTGTTATCAGTGCTAAATACATTTCATGTTATTTAGAGCCAACATGACTGATGGTGATAACAGCAGTGGAAGCTGCCAGACTCTGTTTGATAGAGGATGTATAGACTTTCTGGCAGGAATTGTTTCCAAGCAGCAAGAGGTTCTTCTGTAGGTATCAAATGGTAGAATCAGCTAAAGTAGCCAACGGCACACACACACGAGCACACAAACCAGGTGGATAGGTAGGGTTATCTAATGCTGTATACTCGTGCTGAGTGAGGCGGGGGTAACAAAACACCTGGCCTGGTACCCTGCTTCGCTCACTGGCCTGTTAATTATTCACAGCGCCTGCAGGGGCCTGCAGACATCACACACAGTCCAAAGCATCTGCAGGTATGTTTAATTTACGTTCCTGAAGTTGTTTTTCTTTTGTTGTCGCTGGTGGCCAAACCGGGCTGTGCTCTGTTAGCTGAGACAGGAAGGGGTGGGGTGGAAGGCCAGCCTCTGCTGAGAGATCTGAAATCGCAGAAACACAGCAGGCATCATTCATAGCATCGTCCATTCATTCTCAGTCAGCCCTCCCTCCTTCGTCAGACCTTGTAAGTGTCTATTATCTACATCTTCTCTCCACCTCAGAGGACAATCATCAGGCGCAATTAACCACTTTGTATTGGACTAAGTGGACTCACTGTGTGGAGTTAAGTCCTCCCTCTCTGCTCAAGATGTTAGGTGATGAATGTGCCAATAGTTTGACAACAGGGTGTGCTCTAATCTTCTGCACACTTACATCCACAGTCTGTATGAGAGTGAAGGCTGAGGGGATTAAGTTGTGATTGCAAGTGTGCGCCTCTCTAAGGACGCTGGATTTAGCTTGTTAGGGGTTGTGTGTTTGAATGACGTGCCTGAAGGGCCATCCCAGTTTTCAGACTGATGATTTATTTTGTATAACCTTTTATTCTGGATGGTGGTGTTTATTTATCCGTCACTGCCCATATATACCCAGAAATCCACAGATCTTCCTATAGGCACTAATATATGCCTGGGTAATCCCCCCTCTGGCTGAGGAAAGTAGCTGCATAAGGCCTTCCTGGATGATACTGTGGGCTATGGTGGGCTTGTGCTACATTTAAAATTCAATTCAAATCAATAAAATGAAAATACTTAGGAATGTGACAAATTGTACACAAAGATTTAATCGTTAAAGTGCCAAAAAAAAAAACAAAAAACAAACAAACAACCACACAAAAACAAACAAACAAACAAACAAACAAAAAAACGTAAGGTACAGAAATGTAGTCCACTCTCAGGCCTTAGTAACAAAAAGTTTGTCATGAACTGTTTGGTGACAAAAATATCCACACAGAAAAACTGCCATAAAACTTAACAAGTGATATTTATTTTTATTTTTTTTTTTTAAAAACTGAGATCTTTTCATCACCTTCAGTCCTGTATATAAAAATCTATTATTTAATCATTTTAATTGATTTAACCCTTTAAATGCCAGCATATATGTCACATGCAACAGATATTGTTTTAAAAATGGCTTTATTTCCACATACTGTATGCTAGATGGGATTGTTATCATCAATAGACAGTCTTAGAGTGAGATTGATAAGCAGCAAAACAGGTTTTGATGCATGTCTCAATTTGAGAAGATATTTGATAAAAAAAAAAAATCTTGTTAAGATAAATGACAAAAATGTTCACATAATAAAACTGCCATAGAATTAATGTATCCTAATATATTTTTTTCTACATTCAAAATTCATCAGCCTCATTAGTGTCAGTGTGGTTCGTTAAAATTAATTATTTTATCATTTCAACTGATTTAAACTAGGACTGTCAATATTTATCTACAGTCCCATTCAAATTTCATTTGTTATTTCTTTTACAGATTTCAAACTATATTTGAATATTTATGCACATTTTTATTAACCCTTTAACACCTGAGTTTCTGGACTCTTTTCTCATTTTAACCATAAAAGACCCAGAAAATGTCCTGTGAGTACGTGCTTATGCCCATTTTTCCACAATCCTTAGAACTTTTAATATATGGCAGTTATTTACATTTTACTGCATGTTGGGACTTTTGGTTTGTAGATGAGACTGTAGACGGCTAAAACGAGGAGCTCTCAGCCGAATGAGTTTAAAAAAAATGGAGAAAACCCTTATAATTATAACTCGACAACGGAAAAGTAATTGGATAAAACACATTTTACTGCATGTTAAGAGTGTTTTAACAGTTTAAAATGAAAAAAAAAAAAAAAAAACGGTGAGAAAAGGGGAAATTACAATAATAACCACATACTGGGTGTGAAGTACAGTTTCTCAGCTTTTAGAAACTGTTTGAATTTTTCTGATGACACAAACAGTCATGCAATTATGGTCATGCAGTGTGCTTCAACAGCGCGTCGCCGACGACGTGCTAGGTGTAAAAGGGTTAATATGTATGTAAAATGTTCAGTTGCTGTAATCACCATGTAGTTACACATTTGTCCACTAGAGGACCCTCCAATATTACATTGCAGATTGCAATGAAAAAATAACGAGCTTAAAGCAAAGCTAGTTAATGTTGATTTTTATGCATTTTTTTATTGCAAACACAGCCACCTGCAACATTTGGAGGCCTTTAACAGGTATTTTGGTACTGATAGTCAACTTTAAAATGAACAAATGGGTCAGATATTAAATGTCAAATAAAAATTTTATTGCGGCGCTTACGGCGGTAATGACATCATGTTTATAATGAACAAAACATTTTTAAAAATGCTGGTACTATCTTGTCCCTACATGTTTTTACCTAACAACACAAAGCACTCCACATTTTCTGAATCAAGAGTGTTTTTTGCTCACTATTGTCCCAGCTGTGGAGAAAACTCTCTCTGGCCTGACGGAGGTGCCCGGGATGCACAGGTAACAGCATGCCAGCTGGGACAGGAGAGGATACCTGGACAGGATCCTTTTCCACCACCACAGCAGGTTACTGTCGGTGGGCATCGCGGTTTTACTGTCGTACATCAGCATCTCTTGATGTAGTGAGGCCTCACTTGCCAAATCACCACCAGTGTGTGCACCACATTGGCGATAAACATCCCCAAACATCTGCACTGGTGGCCATTGCGGTGCTGCTGTGTTTTGGTTTGAAAACTTTATTGTTCATCATGTCACGTGTCATGTGACGAAACATTTGGTTCCTACACCTACATATGGGTGAAGTAGAGGCCAAGGAGAGAGGGGAGAGACTCCAGAACAATTATAAACAGCAAAAATATAAAAAAAAAACAAAGTGGAATAGTAACTTCAGCTTTTGAATATGAATGAGTTTTTAAATATTCTAATTACATTCGAACCCCGAAATTTGTTCCAACAGACTTAATTCGAACAAGGACAATACCATGATTTTACCCACTAAGGAAAAACAAAAATGACACCATCTGGTAAAAAAGTCATAAAGAAATTGAGGGCCTTTACTCTATATTAGAAACCAAAACCAACAGAGAACCTGATTGAATGCCATACTGGCAAGAGGATGAAAATTTGAGTTACAATGGATGTTAATGGGGACATTCTTGTCCTTAACATGCTGAGTGTCGTTTTTTTGGTTACACAGAGTACTATTGGCATATTTTGATAAATGAGGTCAAATCTTCATATATGGGGCGCAGGTGGCCTAGTGGTTTAAGGCGCCCCACGTACACGGATGGCCTGGGTTCAAATCCGGCCTGAGGCTCTTTACCGCATGTCTCTCCCCCCGCTCTCATCCCTATTTCTGACTCTATACACTGCCCTTCATCCATCAAATAAAGGCACAGAAAGTGCACACAATCAAATTCAATGCCATGTGTATTACAATTGGGAAAAAAATTCCAAAATGAAAAATGAAATGGACAAAAACATCCCTAGTGAGGCCTGAGGGTTACAGGCAAAATGCCATCCAAAGTGGACTACTGTTTAAACTTAATAAATACATGCATAAAAATCAGGCGATGAAACTTAGTACTTAAAGAAAGGATATATGTGTCTGGTAGATTATTTCTTTGTTGTAACAATGCTTCTTGGCAATACATCTTATATGGTTTTTTAAGTCGGTTTATTTCCCTTTTAAATGATGCCTAATTTGAAAAGAACATGCTTTTGTGGGATGAGCAGCAGAGCTGAGTGTGTTGATTGCACCCATAAAAAGGAAAGAGAAATCTTCCCTGCAAATGCCAAACTGCTTATTCTGCTGTTGCTACTGACTCTTGTTTTGAATTTCTGGTACCCCCAGGTGCTGACAGCAGGGGCTTGATTGGCACCTGATTGTCAGCACCTGTGAGCGCTCACCCTACAACAGTGGTTGGTAGGAGTCTGCTCCAAGAATTCTAGTAGAATTCCTGGAAGCCAAACTAAGTTACCTCATTATTTAAAGTGAGCCCTGGTACCATCTCCAAACTGAAGGCCAGGTTCCTTATAACAGGGGATGGTTGGCTACCTACCAAGTTGGAAGAAGGATAAACGCAACGGATCTCAACAGTAACTGGTTCTTGTTCAAATAGTAAACTTCCCCATTAAATCCTCCATTAACATTTCAGAAAATCCTTCATATCAATCTTTAATCCTGGAACCAGGCCAACCAGCCACCCTACCTATGATGATGAAACATATGAACGACACTAGAAACAGAATTGGATAGCAGAGAAAAAGGCAAAGGAATATGTAATTTTACCTACATATCCCACAATCCCAGAGCGCTTCTTTCAAAATTTACATGGACTTTAAGATTTATCAACATTGTAGTGTTTATACTGTTGATAACAATGCTGTTGTACATTGTGGTATAGGTGTTCTTTATATAGTGTAAATGGTTGTCAACATCAGCTGACAGCTGAAGTTTGTGAGAGCGAGCCACATTTCCATGGTAACAGTGAGCTCCATCAATAAGAGAAATGACTGTGAAGTGTAGTATGAAGTATAGCTCATGTCCCTGAGAATGCAAACCAACCATGCTTTTCTTAAAACAAGCATCAAATCATATGAACTTGTGTCTTCTACATCATTTCACACTCAGGTAGCTCATAGGGTGTCTGCCTTTGATGATTATGACATTATGGTTCATAATCAAGCCTGGAGTCATGATCAATAAATGCTGTACTTACTTAACATCTCTGTGGCTGCAGGGAGACATTGCAGCAGTGGCTGAACCAAAGTGTGATGAAAGGGACAAAAAAGCATCCTATTAAAAAACAATAATAAGGTATGAATACTGTAGTAATAATGATAATAACAACAACAATAATAATAATAATAATAATAATAATAATAGACTCTAAAATTGGCCGTAGGTGTGAATGTGGGCATTAATGGTTGTCTGTCTCTACATGTCAGCCTTGCGATTGACTGGTGACCAGTCCAGGGTGTACACCACCTCTCGCCCAATGACAGCTGGAATAGGCATCAGCCTCCCCACGACCCCGAACGGGGTAAGTTTTATGTGTTCAGGTGCTTAAATAAATATACTAATGAATGCTGTGTTCCATCGTTGCCAAGTTTGTTTTGCTAAATGCTTCTAAATACTACACACTTTAAAGGACAGACAAAGAAAGATCTTTCAAGATAAAAATAATTCATTAGAGCTGTGACGCTATGGCAAATGTCCAGTATGAGATTACATTGGTGCATCACTAGATTTATCTCACGTTCCAAAATTCACATCCCAGTTTTGCTCTTGGCACAAGGAAGTGAGAAAAACCACGGTTTATTGTGAAGTTAATCTGAGATAACCATATTTTATATTTAACTGGAACAATAACCCTTGTCAGAGCAACAATGAAAATGAATTTTACTTATTTATGCTGTGGTACAACATCCCTTTTTTCAAAATGTAAACCCTTTTTCTTGAAACAGAATGACCATTTTATTAGATATGTTAAGAATGTGGATGGCCACATTGAATGAACCATTTAGAAAGTAATGTTAGACTTCATAGGTCATGAGGGGCACAAATGTAAAGATGCCAGAGAATAGTGCAGAAGGAACTGTGACAACTTGAAGGGAAAAGTAATAAAATAATTGCAAAGGTGGGTTAAAAGTGGTCTAAATGGGTTGAAACGGGCAAAAATGGGTTTAAATTGGCAAATGGGAACAAAATTAGGTAAGAGACGCAAAACTGTTGCAAACAGGGTCGATTAAAGTAGTGAAAATGGGGTCAAAGAGTGGCAAAAAATATTGCAAATATTGACAGGTAAAGTAAAGAAAAGGCTAAATACTGGAAAAAGGAGAAAAAAAGTATCAGAAATTCATCAAAAGTGACAGGGGTGGGGGGTTGTTCGAATCTGGTCTGTGGCACTTTCCTGCATGTCTCTTCCCACCTCTCATCAACATTTCCAATTCACTGTCTGTAAAAAAAAACAAAAAAAAAAAAAAAAACTTAAAAAATAAAAAAGACAAAATGGGGGAATATATGACATAAAAGGACTTTTATTAAAAAAGGGTTAAAAGTGACCTAAATGGATTAGAAGTGGCAAAAAATCTGCAGTAAAAGTGGCAAAAAGGGGATAGGAAGTGCTTTTTTTTAAAGCCAGACAGAAGCAGATTTTTTTTATACATATATTTTCTTACAGAAAAAAAGAGAAGCACGTGTTGGTTGATATGAGGGTAAGAAAAACCCCTGTTGTTATGAGGTGGTGTTGACCAAAAGGACAGAGGCAGAAATGCATGTTCTATTATTGTCCACTAGAGGGAGGTAGTGTTACATTATACACTGCATTGCCCTCTTGCTCTCCTGCCTTTATATGCCTTTACTCTCAATTCTGGTTTTCTCTCTGCCACTCTGCTTCGACCAACAGCTGATGGACCTGTTGACTGAAGTGTCAACTCTAAGAGGCTTAGAGCTCTGATGCAATAGTCTTGCAATATTTCAAAAGTGTCTAAGTGTGTGTAGTTCCCTGTAGTGGGGAGGAGGAGAGCTGCCCCAGTATAAATCCAGATGCTATTAAATCTTGCTGTATCAAAATTCTAAGCTCAGTATCAGTGGAAGAACCCACTTAAACACAAAACATCTTAAATTGCTACAGTTCTGTGTGTGTGAGCGAGTGTTTGAGTTTCAAATGACGGTTAAATGATCCGTTTGGAGAAACAGCGTCCCTCCAGCAGCCTCACAGATGAAACAAAGCGGGAGAAAGACACAAAGATGAGTGAAAAATAAGAGCAGCAAGAAAGTATGGCACATGTTTATGTGCATGTGTGCGAGGATTTTTGAACATATGTGCGTGAAAGATAGATGGAGGCCTGTCACTGTGTCGCCATGGCGATAAGAGAAGCCTGACAGCATGAGGAGGGAGAATGACAGCTTTTCTATCAATCATACTGACTTATCACCGTCTGAAAGTTGAGAGGTAAGGAGAGGGTATTAGGCCCGCATCAAAAATAAATCAATGTCATGTGGTTTTTATGTCAACAACTGCTGTCAGTTTGGCCTCACCTCTCACTATAATCTCTAAACTCCAGTGACCACACGTACACTCACACAGGCATGCACACACATAAAGAAATGACACACAGACAGACAGATGCCAGTGTGTGTCACCCATTTCTTAGCGCCTGGATGGCACCCAGAAGGAGAGGGTTCGCCAAATGTCGTCCTGGCATGGGAATCTTTTGCTTCTCCTTGATCCATCTCTCTCTCTCATTCATTCCTTTCCCTCCACCTACACTTTCCCCCTTACCTCCTCTCTTTTGACTCACTTTCATTCCCAGCCTGCCATCGTCGTCCACCCCGGAGCCTCGGTGAACCTGTAAGCTGATGCAGCATATCTGTGCAGAATTGGGAATTCAATTGGAGAAAATCAGGCTTTTGAGTTTTCAGCCAGATATTTAATTATGGGGGGTGAATTATGGCTGTGTCACTGCAGGGGCACAGAGGAGAGGGTAATGTGACTAAGTAAACAATAAATAAGCACTAAATAAACACAAAGTCAATGCCATGCTTGATTAGAAACATAACACCCACTGCTGCCCCTTGCTAAATCTCCCATAATTACTTCGTTTTTCCAGCCAAAAAACCTTCCACTCTGTGTACGCACACCTGGAAACGCAGCTACACAATATACACACAAATATTATCTGAAGCCTGCGGCTGGCAGAGGATCTCAGACAGTAGCTGAGAGGGGGGCCAGTAGTGAGATGGAAAGATAGAGATGAAGAAGGAGGTGCTTGGAAGATAGTCAGATAGTAATCTAACCTCCACTGTGATTAGCTGGTGACCTCATAGGCCTGCTGTCCACGCTGATAAAGAAACACACACATCCTCCAACCATATCCCTTATTCTTAAACCCACTGAATCATTTGATCCTTATCAGATGTTCATTTATTTCATTTTTCTTGTCTCTTCCGCTCTGGGTTTTCTCGCTTTTCATATTTTTCTTCCAAAGAGCTGCGTGAAGATAAAATCTCACCATGATCTCTTCTCAGAATCTATGGATAACGTAGCTTTCCTTTTCTTTGTACCACTTAAAGTGCTTTCTTTAAGTAAAAAAAGAAGTTCAAACGAGGTGAAGTCGCTGTATCTGGAAGTTTCATAGCACTTAAGCGTGGTTTAAAGCTCCTGTGTGTTTTTAGCAGGAAATGAAACCGACTGAAATTAATACTGTTGCCTTTTTAGGAGCTTCAAAAGCAAAAGAGACCTTCAGAGAGAAGACTGATGAAGTCTACAAAGTTTAATAAAAGCTTTTCTACCCTGACGCAGAGGGGAAATAACAAGGCCCGAATATAGAGTGCATTCAGAAAGTATTCAGACCCCCCTCCTCTTTATCAATTTTGTTCTTTTGCAGCCTGATGCTACAGTAAGAAAACAAAAGTTTAATTCTCCTTAATCTACAATCAGTGCTCCGTCATGAGAAAGTGAAAACGGGATTTTAGAATTGTTCAAAAATTCATGAAAAATAAAAAAAACCCTGAATTATTCCAGCTCCCTTCACATTTTATTTTTTCTTGCAGCCTGATGCTACAGTAAATAATAATAATAATAATAATAATAATAATAATAATAATAATAATAATAATTTAGTTTCCTCACTACCCCTTCAAGTTCATAAAGACACCACGATCATAAGACATTTCAGAATTCGAAATATTGCCAAACATTTCCAAACTTGTAAAATAAATAATTGTTAAACTCGTATAAGCCTCTCCTGATTGAAATATTGGCTATAAATGCAGTTTTCATTTTTAAGTTAGACAGTGTGCAGATGTACTGGACACTTGAAAAAATGTCTACATGTCATGCTGTCTTAAGGAGCTGACCTCCCCTAAAGTGTAGATTCTAAAACTGCCCCTGCTTTTTAGTACTTTCTGATTCAGCCTTGCAGAGTTTGCACTCCTGTTAGGCAGGAGTAGTAGATGAAATCACAGACCCATACGTGCCATAACCCCCCTGGTTGCTTTATGTCCTTGTTGAAGAGTATTTTCAGCCAAAAAACACTCTAAGCTCTACACCACAGTTTTCTTTAGATGAAGTATTGTGAAAGAGAAAAGCTGTTCACAGTGTATGGAGGTGTATTTTCAATTGTGTAAGCTTAAGTTCTGTTTTGTAATTTGTTCCAGTGCTTTAATAAAAGACTTGAAAGAATTACAAGTTGCTCCTAACAAAGCAGCCTGTTGAGGTTTACAGTGCTCTTAGAGAACCAGTGTAACAGACGTGCACAACAGTCTCGGCTGGCTGACTGTGAGACGGAGGAGTCTCAGGAGTATACTTGTTACACAGTCTCTAAAGTTATCGTATGAATGATCATCCTTTCAGTTTGCTCAACATAATTATCAATCAAGAAGTGCAACAGAAAAAAAAAAACATTCATTCTAGCAGCTGTGGCAACAGCTATGATCCAAGAACAGTCCTGCACAGAGCCATGACTGGCTGAAACTTTTTGCCACTGTATATTACTGATGAGAGTGATCAAAATTGATTTCATTTTTTATCTCCTAATACTTAATCAAAAATAATCCAATGGTCTGAATCAGTGAAGCAGCAATATGTAAATAACTGTCACAGCATGAAAAATATTTCAACCCTTTTGTCCTTGGATTAAATATATGTAAACATGGGGGAGTTAGAGACATTATTATAAAAGGTCATTCAGACAGATATTTACTGTATGTTTATTGAAATGATTGCATGCTCACAGAATTGACTGCACCCCTGACAAACCCAGACAATGAGCTCTAGATAGGATGTTTTGATGAAATTAATGTTTGTGTGTTGGATCAGTTGCAGTGGTCCTGGCTAACAGTGTTTGAAGGTATGATTGGATTTTGTTGTTGACGTAATTTATTTCTGAAACTTTAAACCTTATACCACTTCACACCCATTTTTGACACTCCTTTTTGACACTTTTTTATACCACTTAAAATCAATTTTTGCTGTATTTTGCCCTTTCATGACACTTTTTTGACACTTTACAGAATATTTTGTCAATTTCCTTCCCTTTCTTTTGGCAATTTGATCACATTTCTCCTTTTTGGCCATTTATACCACTGTTATATCATTGAACACCAGTGTGATTTTTGTCCCTTTATGCCACATTTTACCAACTTTTCATCCCTTTTTGCCACTTTTTGCACATTTTGGCCACTCTGAACCCACTTTTGGCAACTTACACCCTTTTAAACCACTGTTTTGCCCCATTTTAACAACTCTATCCACTCTTAATGTACTTTAATGCCACATTTCTGCAATTTTGCCCCTTTTCCCACTTCTTTTTAACACTTTCATCCCATTTTTGCCACTTTTAACCAATTTTTGCCTTTTAATGCTAATCTTGAATCAATTTTTGCTGATTTTTGCCTATTTTCACCAAACCACCTCAGCTTTTCTTAACCTTTTTTGCTACTGAACTGCTTTCTGACCATGTTTGCCACTCTTTTTGGCCCATTTTTTATTCAATTTTTGCTGCTTTTTGCCCATTTTTGCCACTATTAAACTATTAAGCTGTTATTGACCTTTTTCATACATAATTTCCACTTCCTATGTTTGCCACTCTTTTCTGGTACTTTAATCTAGATTTTTTCCCTTATACCCAATTTATTCTAGTTTCTGCACCTTTTCCCCCATTTTTTAGCCGTTTGTAACCTGTTTAGGCCACTTTTCACCCCTTTCTACCACTTACAATCCTTTTTCCATTTAACTCATTTTAGCTGCTGTTCACTTTTTTTGCTACTTTAAATCAACTTTTTGCTCATGTTCAAATACTTTTATCCACCTCTTTTTACAATCCTGTATTTATTTTCCATTAAGTGTCTCATTTTTGTCTACTTGACTATATGGCATCCAGATGTTTGTGCACATGATGGCTTAGCTATGAAGTCTGGCATTACTTTCTCACTCATTAAATTCCCAGTGCCCATCCACTTTGCTCATAATAAAATGGTGATTCTGTTTTACGAAAAGGGGTTTACATTTTGAAAAAGGCTACATTGTACTACAGCAATAAAATTCATTTTTTGGTGCTTTGTGTTTTTAGGTTTAAAAAAAATATGGTTATCAGAGCTGAACATGGCTAGGCCCCTGAAAGCTCTCCCCTTTATTATGTGTGGTCTGTATGTGCATATGTGCATTATATGATGAGTAATTACGATTTAGCAGTTTTGCAACATCTCTGTCAAATAGATGTCACTCATTTATTTAGAGGAGCTATTTTTGGTTGAACCATGTTTGTTTATTCATGTTGTGTTATGTGTAGGTGTGTATGCCTATTAGACCCCAGGAGGAATAGTGAATACTTTAATGGGGATCCTAATAAAGAAACAGAGATAGACGTGGCAGCTCACGTGACCTGCAAACAAGACCTGCAGACAAGATGGCTGTGCAACGCACTTTCTCACTTTTTCTACCTTTGTCACCTCCTACAGATTACTGGGATAAAATCCATGCTATGGTTTCTAAATTTATTTGGAATGAGAAACATCCTCGGGTTAAACTGTCAACTCTTCAGCATCACAAACTGAAAGGTGGTCTTTCAGTTCCAAATTTAAAACACTACCTTTGGTCTTACGTCCTGAGACTGATATCAGTTTGGCTTAACCCTGACTCTGTTACATGTTGGAAACCTTTAGAGAGTAAGAAAGCGTTCCCACATAGACTCAAAGACTTAATTTACTCAGCTGTTCCTCTTAAGCGTGCTAAACTAAGATTTGGTCCCTTAATGAGTTTTATTTTGTCTGTATGGCGCCTTGCTGAGAAGGAGTCTAAGACTGCTTGTAAGTGGCATTTTCAGACCCCAATTTTCCACAATTATTCCCTCCTCACAGCGGTGTCCCATTCTCATACTAATCCTGGCACACAAAAAGGATTCATGCACTTGAAGACATTTATAATGAGAACACTCTTCGGGAGTTTAATGATTTAAGAGTGTCTTATAATTTACCAGGTTCATCCCTCTTTCTCTATCTTCAACTACGGTCCTCTATGAAGGCACATGGAGTGCCATGGAACATTCCACTAACTGAACATCCTCTTCAGATTGTTTTGGCCAACAGAAAGGGTAAGAGTGGCATGGTTTAGAGCTGTACGCTCTCTTTCAACAAGGTGTATGTAAACCTTTATCCATTGAAAGTGTATTGACAGAGGACTTGAAACACGACATGGAAGAATCTTCAGATCAGATCACCAACAGATCCATTTCAATTACATTCATAGAACTTACCTGACTCCAAGAAAGGCCTGGGTGCCACAGGTTTGTTTTTGACTTGATTTTTGTTTGTATGTTTGTTGTTTTTTCTTTCTTTTTTCCTTTCTTATACTCTGTATTTGTACTTACCTGTTGTGATAAGTGTTTTTTTTTTCATTCTTGTACACAAACAAAGGCAATTCAATAAAAAAAAAGTTGATAAAAAAAGCAACCGAGATAGAAGTATGGATGCATGCTGTGTGACAGTAGTGACAACATGCCTCAAACTGGTATGTTGGTTGCTTCAGTATGTAAGAAGAAGCCTACTTTTAAGATAAAAGGATATTAAAAGTATATCTTATAAACTGGATTGAGAGTAAAAGAGTGAGAAGTCTTTGGCCTGCACTTAACCCTGAACAGGAAAAGATCAGTAATGAGATAAAATCATCTGATTTGTTCACGGGAGGTCAAAAATAGACATAACCTGAATGATCCTCACAGGAGCTTTAAGTGAAAATGTAGCTGATGTCATCTTGCTGACTCACCTTTTGAGACAGGGTGAAAAAAATCGATGCTTGGCATCCTGAAAGCATCTTAAAGAAGACAACAATGGCTACCTATCTCTTTTTAGTGATCCCTTTGAGCTCCTGATGAGATACTGACACTAAATTTCATGCTCTTTGCTGCCGGCATGTTCCTCAAGGCAGGCATCATCTGATGCCAAATAACAATGTTAGTGGACCTGTCAGATATCAGATATCCATACCGTCAGACATAACTCACTTTAAAGTCAGACTTGAAGCAGTGAATAACGTGATTATCTGCCATTGTACTGTATATCTGTTGCACCTACACACATACACCTCCACTGAGCCGGTCGGTGAAGCTCTCCATCATTGCCAGCGGTAGCCCCGTGCTCTTTGCTTGGTTGCAGGTTGATGGATGAGTCTCCCTTGAGCAGCTCTGTTAAAGCGCCTCTCTATCAGGCCTGCATGCCGCACGGGCCCTCACATTTGATTAGATCCCAATGGAAGCCAGTTGCTCCCTGTCATCACTCATACAGCATGGGCAGGAGATGCAACAGAGGCAGCCACTGGAGCACGGAGCCTGACACGCTGAGGAAGCCATTTTCAGTGCAGAAGGGGGATATTATGTGACTCGTGTACAACTCCGTCTCACATGGGTGGCGCTGCACTTGGCTGGCGAGGAGAGATAGTGTGAGGAGTGTAGGTGGGTGGGGGATCATATGGAGTAGAATGATATTTCTCATTCTCGGTGGGTTTTTATTCAGAAACAGAAAGCTTCATTGAAGATTCTATCAATCAAATTGCCCACCTTTTCATTTAAATTACACCTGAATGAGAGCCAGGACCATTACAGCACTCCAAAACTCAAAAGCCTTCTGTCATTGTCTGTCTGTCTGCACCCCTTTCTCTCTCTCTCTTTCATCTCCCTTCTCTGGTATTTACATGTCAATGACTTCAGCGTAAGTGCCTTTCTCTCTTTTTTTTTTAAGTCTCCTATTTACATGTCAGTGGCTTTTGCTGCTTGATGGCGCGACGTCGAAATGAAAGTAATTTGCTCCGTGACAGTCAGACCATTTTACCAGCTATTACTCTCATCCATTCTGGTCAGTGAATACTGATGACAATGAAACCACGGAACTGTGAAGACATTTTGCAAGCTCTCGTGTTAGTGATGCTGGTGTGGCTTTCATGTGGCAGGCCTGTTCACCTCCAAAGGACATTTTCTTGAGATAAAAGCAACATAGAGCTGCTTTGACTGTTTTTAAACTATACAGTCATGTGAAGTTACATTTATATTAATAAAAGTAGTGGAAAGAGGAAGTTGAGTGTGAAGTTTCAGAGCAACTTAAGATCATAAATATTAAAGTTGTTATCACCAACTAGTCTCTGCCACATTGGGAAGTTGCCAAACCATGATTGGTCAAGGAAGTTTTTGGCTGTTTCTTGGGAACAGAAAGGTTGTAGAGACATGGGACCAGGACTGGTGTGTTGGGCGCTCCTAAATTAGGTCTGATGCCATCTAGTCCTGAGTCCCAGCTAACTATGGTTCCCTACTTATGGGTCAGGGCCCGTTTCACATAGACAATGAATGGCATGGTCTGAACTCACTATAGGAGAACAGCAAAATTGGAAATCAATTTTTAAAGTATCACACACATTTTGAAGGCTTCATCCAGAAAGTGTTGAGGAGGGTGGCTTAGGTGGAGGTAAGCAAACCGGTACCCACTAGGGTTAGGGTGAGGGGAGGAATCTGACTTTCAGTGCATTCAGACCCCCTTCACAATTTTCCATTGTTGTGGCCTGATGCTAGAGTCGAAAAAAAAAAAACAACCCTTTTTATTCTCATATATCTATACTCCATACCTCATCATGACAAGGGAAAACAACATTTTAGAATTATTTAAAAAAAAAAAAAAAAAAACCTGAAACATCACTTTGGCATAAGTAGTCAGACCCTTTGCAACAACACTAGAACCTCCCATTTCTCTGGACCTTTGCTGAGATGTTTCCACAGCTTGACTGGAGTCCATCTGTGGTAAAATAAATTGATTGGACACCTCCTTAAAGTAGGATTCACTGTATATCAGAGAAAAAAACAAGCCAAGAGGTCAAAGGATATGCCTGCAGCGCTCAGAGACAGGATAGTTGCAAGGCACAGATCTGGGGAAAACTACAAAAAAAAGTTCTGCTGCACTGAAGTTTCCCAAGAGCACAGTGGCCTCCATATTTCCTAAATGGAGAAGAATCGGACAACCAGGACTCTTCTGAGAACTGGTCACCTGGTCAAATGGAGCAGTCAGGGGAAAGGGAGGTGACCAAGAACCTGTGACCAGGTCACTCTGACTGAACTCCAGAGATCCTGTGTGGAGAGTGAGGAGTTTCTGACAAGCTCTTTGACATGAGAGTATCTTTCAGACCTTACGCAAGGAGCTCTCCTGTGTGATCATCAGGAAAAAAAGCTTGTTTGGAGGCACGTTTTTTTTTAAACTCCTAGTTGATGTAGTGTACTGTGAGACTGGGCTAAGGCTCACAGGCTCTACCAGATCATACTTGGGGAGTGGTGGGTCACTCTTACCGATGTACAACTCTGGCAGAGTATTCAGCAAAAAAAAAAAAAAAAAAAAAAAAAAAAAAATGCCCAGGCAAATCCTATTTATATGGAAGCCCATTTCTGCCAAATTTAAAAAACAAATTGAAATTAAGGCAATTCTTGAAAAAAAATCCTAAATTAAAATTATGAGAAGAAAAGTCAAAATTATAAGATAAAAGTCAAAATTATGAGATAAAAAGTCATAATTATGAGATATAATATTGAAATTTTGAGAAAAAAAGTCATAATTATGGGATAAAAAGTCAAAATTATGAGATAAAAGTCCTAGTTATGATAAGTCATAATTTTGACTCTTTATCTCGTAATTTCAGCTTTGTATCTCATAATTCTGACTTTAATCTCATAATTAAGACTTTTTATCTCATTTTGACTTTTTAGCTCATATGACATTTTATGTCATAATTATGACTTTTAATGTTATCATTTTGATTTTTTAATCCCATGATTATGACTTGAGATTCTTTTTTTTCTAATTGCCTAACTTCCAAACTTTTTTTTTTTAAGTGGCAGAAATGGGCCTCCATATACTTTGGGTCAAGTGTCTTCATGTGATTTTTAATTCCTGTCTTTTTCAACAACTCTTAAGCCTGTATACACGGTATGGTTCTGGGCTGTCCCAGATGAGACCTATCTTGGCGATACCTTTGGTCGGGGCTTTAATACATTGGTGCCCTGTGAGACACGGTCATGGTCTTGCGACCAAAGATAGCCTGGAATCAAATCCTAGCAGTGTAAAAAAATTTAGGATGACCATCTCACAAGGTGACTGCTGCTATGACCTATGTAAACTGCCACACCAATAGGAATGCATCAAAAAAATAACATAACAATAAATGCGACACTGGTGCCAACAAAAAAACAAGTTAGTCGTATGAGATTTATCGGGGAGTGTGTGCTCTGCTGAAAGAGGCTGGGGAGACTGTGGGAGAAGTCCGGGAAAACTGCATGCTGATGGCTTAGAAACTTTCACATAATTTATACTCTATCATCACGCTATAGTCATTTTTTACATCTCAAATTGCAAAAGATGCGATACATCAAAAATACTCAACATATTGCTCACCACTACCTGGTAGCAATATACTTTTTACCAACCTGAAAGAGTCAAGGCTTTTGTGAAAACATTTGGTTCTGAAGTCCCTAAAGTGACCCCTTTGCTCCACCTATGGTGTAAAGTTCCTCAGACACCATTTTTTGATTTTGACTATTGATCTTGGAAGCAGTTGCAGTTGTAGTGTTGTTTATTGCTTCAAAGCTACTTGGTTACTGCAGCCTTAAGTCAGGCCTGACATTCTTTATGAACTACACAACAATGTGAAAGCCATTATACTCCCAGTAAATTACTCTGAAATGTGATCGCTGCACAAAATAAAAAAAAGCAATTTAAGCATAAAATCATGGAACTTTCCAGTTAAGAGTGAGGAGATAAGTCTGGTTAAAAATAAAAGACTAATTTCCTTTTAATCAGCGGCAGCACACACTAGAGCTAGTAGAGTGTTAAATCATTGTTGCAGAAGTGATTTGAGGATTGGGGGATGAGATGTATAGTGGGGAGAGGGTGTCCAGGGTCAGCCTCTCACATGTCTAGATGCACACACTCACACACCAACTCTCTGCTTTGTTGTTTTTAAGAGTTCCGTTGGCCATTAATGATTTATTCTTACAGGCAGGACAGAAATACGACTGCTTGTGACTGAAATATTGATGCAGCTACGTGAATAATTAATAAGGCTGATTTCTGGAATAAAGATGCAGTTGACCTACTGTAGTCAGAGGTGAGCTACAGTGGCCGCTCTGTTTTGTGCGAAGGTTGGAGCGTGCACGCTCACCTCTGAGGTTTCACCACAGCGACACATTTTTAAGCACAAGTTGGGGAAACCTGTATGTCTCTGTGTGCAGGACTGAGTTTCCTCCAGGTGCTTTGAGAGTCTGCAACAAATGCATCTGTTCCTCAGGACATGCATGTATGAATGAGACCCAGTCGTGCTGAGGTCAACCCAGCTGGTGACGTTTTTACTCTTTTAACAGCTACACTACCCGCAGATTGTTCGTCAGCTGACAAAGTAGCAGCAGAGCTATTACACTCGGCTCTCTTTTTGCCAAAACAACCTGCTTGCTTTTGAGTCTGCTTGTGTTGGTGCTGCCTTCAAATGAATCTAATTTGGCACAGAAAAGTGAGAGTAGTTGGTGGAAATCTTAGGGTGGTCTTGGATCTAGTGAGCAGAGAGCTGGAGAAGAGTCATGGCACGAAAACAGTCAAAGCCCTGCTAGTTATTATACACAGTTTTATACTGAATAAATTTATCTCCATATAGTTTGATTAAAGATTTTCCTAGTGTTTTGTCTTTTTCCTATGTTCTCTTGAAGATTCATAAGCCTTCAAGTTATCCTATACAAGGCTGAGTATTCAGTCTCCCCTCCCTTTTCTGGCTAACTTAGTAGAGTTTGGCTGCTGGCTGAGTTCTCAAGCTCATGCTTGTCCTCCTCACCTTATCCCCATTCCCCTCTTTCAAATTAGCAGGGCATTGAATTGATTTTTCACCCTTGCATTTTATCTCATCCCGACCCTCTGCAGAGCGTTTGACGATGCTGGACTTTTTTTTTTTTCTTAATGGAGCCCTGATATATAGATATGGAGTTCTGGAGATGAGTTTAACTTGAAGCTAAAGGCAAAGGAGACAGTAATACATGCTAATGACCGGCAAAAAATGAGACCCTGGAGGAGCACAAAGAGTTCGGACGATGGGAAAAAATGTCCAGCGCAGGCAAGTTTGAAGGAAGGACAAAGAACAAAAAAACGGGAGGGATTACTTTTAAGTGTTTAGGCTTCAGTGAAGTTGGCTGGCCGGCGCTTTGCTTCGTCCTTCACTTTGGGTCAAGAGGACAGGAGCGAAGGGGGGAGGGGTAAACAGATAGTATCGCTCTCCTTGAGGGATGGAGGGAGGCAGAAGGGATAGAGAGGTAAGCGCTGGGAGGAAATGGAAAGATGGAGGGATGGAGATAGGGATGAGCAGTGGAGGGAGAATTCAAAATGAGGATAGATAGCAAAAAGTGAGGCTTTGATATTCTTCATAAGCATGGGTGGTTTTGGTAGTTTGGAGGCACCTGGCAGAAAGCAACATGTGGCCATTCTCCATTAAGTCTGAAGTTACACAGCCCCAGACATGACATGGTCAAATAAAATTTAATTTTGTCTACAATATAGCTATAATATGCACACAAAATACTAATTCGTGGGCACAAAATACCAATTTGTGGCATTCATTCCCACCCTAAAATAAAATTCAATCTTACTATCCCTGTCCATCATGTAGCTTTAGTCCCTCTACTGCCTCTACCTTAGACCTTAGAGAAGGTGCGCTCGATTTGCTTGTCAGCTGTCCCCGCTGTCCAGGAATGATATTAATATTATCAATTAGTATTTCGTGCGCATGTTATACCCATTATACTGAAATAACGTGCTTTTGTGCAGCATCAGACCTTTTTCCGCTGTTTTAAAGTAGGAATGCATGACTAATCTTTCAAACACAGTAGTCTGCAAATCAGTATATGAATTCAGCATTTTTGGATGTAGTACTGCAGCACATCTCTGCCAGGTCCCTCTCCTCTTGATCCGGATGACTGTCCTTGTCTTTGTGTGTCTGTCTGTGCGCGCTCTGGAGAAGCACCTAAGCACAGGCAGGAGGAGAGACCGAGAATATGGATTGTCTGATTGATCAATCCTGGATGGTACATATCTTTAACATGTATAAATAAAAAATTATCAAAAGACCACAACTTACTTGGCTTGTTTTTTTAGACAGTTTACTAGGTTACAGTGGACGAATGCAGAAAATAGTGATGTATGAATGTGACGTCAGTGGGATTCACGTGTGTAAAAAATGTTATCACATTAAGTTGTGTGATTAATCAATCAAAATTAATGCATTATTTCAGCAGCACTATTTTTAACTTGTCCTGTGAGTTTTTGTGAAGTGAAATTAGAGATTAAGGAGCAGTGGTGGACTTATTTTCCAACACTGTGGCTGAAGATCAGGCGTCTGAGAAGGGTGGTATGCAGCCAGACCTCAATAGAGCACATTTACCTTTATACGGTTTCCTTATTTCCTTTTCAATCCATAACAAGTTTCCTTTTCCATGGTTAAGTTCATATTTGATCTACATGTGAAAGCAGACCTGTATCCAAACAGGAAGTCAGTTTAAGTTAGTAGAATCTCCTGAAGTCCCATTTTAATGTTAAACTCAATATGCTAGATAGTCTTACATTACTTTGTTTATAACACAGAGGAGTAATCCTTTGCAGGATGGTCTTCTTTTGGAGTATTCCCACTTCTACAGGCACCACTGCCTTACCATAATGTTCTTGATGTGAAGACATAACGAGGCCTGTTTGAGGGCCAGAGGTCTTTTCTTGGGAGGTTTTTGGCAAGTCAAACTCTATTTTGAAGATATTGTATGCAGTCTGGGCACCATTTTCCATTCTAAATATTTAACTACTGAAATAATTCTTTAAGTATATAAATTACATTTTATACTCACCTATTTTGCTAATGCCTAGAGGCCCCTTGGTGCATGAGGCCTCAGGCAATTGTTTACCTTTGCCTGATGATAAAACCACCTATGCACGCAGGGAGATTTTAAACACAAAGTATTCATTTAGCAGTCCAAATGACTTCTTCCTATTTTTTTTTTTTTAACAAATCTCAAACTAATAACAGGGGCACAGGCTGTGAGGTGGCATAGAAAGTTCCTGGTTTAAATCCTGCTCAGAGAGGGTCTTTTTAAGTAGAGTTACATGTCTTTCATGTGCATGTGTGGGTTCTCATCAGTGCTTTAGGTGTGAATAAAAAAGGTGCCGGTACTCACCTTTATCACTTGTTGTCAGTGTGTCACACAATCACAGAAATAGGTTCAGCAATCTGGACAAAAATTAATTATTTATTTAGCTGAATTGCAATACATGGTATATATTTTTCCATTTTACCTGTTAAAATAAAATAAATAAGAAATATGGATCCATATTGATCAAATGCCAAATGTCATACTGACACTTTCTTTAACAATCAGCTTAACAGTGTCAACATGGATCTGGAAAATGACATAGAAATAAACATGTTTGTAGGAAACAAAGCATAATATTTTGAAAAAAAAAAAAAGCTCTATGAATAAGACAAGACCCTTTAAATACACATGTTTTGGCTATGCACTTGCATAGTGATAAAAACACAGAGGCTTTATGAGTAAATATAAAATGCTTCAAAAGTTTTCAGTAACATGTACATTTGAGCTAACATTGTTTTGTGGCCCATTTTTACCCAAAACTCACTAAACTCCACTGAGAAACTGCACCCATCTGTTAGCCTAGCTTCATGGCTGGTGGTGTTGTTTAATCTCATGACAGCTGCTGCTCCTTGTGTCCGTGCAATATTGATCTTGTGTGATCTCAAATTTCCACATACAGCGAACATGCCGCGAACCACAGGCAGATCGGTCCATCTCTAGTCTAACAGAGCATTTCCACAGCCGGCGCTCCAGACCAGTGCGTGCCTGGACCGACACTTTGCTCCGCTTTGTTCGAAATAAGCTGCAGGTCTATTTCCATCATCAACCGCTGCCAAACCGTGTCAGAAAGCTCCAGCAGAGGATGTCACAAGAGTAGAATATCCGTTTTTTTTTTTTCAAAATACAACGCAATGCACGGACTCCTGATCGTAAAGCATCATGATATCAACATTACGTCTCATCCTGCAGCGAGAGCAAAGGGTCATCGAGGGGTCAAGTGGGTCACAGAGCTACAACAGCACCATTGACGAGGAAAAGTTATCTTTTGGGGATATTTAGCCAAAAGAATTTAACATAAAACCACAGATCCTTTAAGCATACATTAACTTTTTAACTTCCTAATGTACTTACCCAATGGAGGAAGCAATAACATCATGGACTTATACTGAAAAGGATGATAAATAAAGCCCCAAAGGTAAAATAGTCCACTGTTGACATACTATTCCTGCGTGAACTTGCAGTTCCCCTGTGATGTCTTCCTGCTGATCAGGGCTGCGCGCTGCGAAGCAGCACTCTAGACTCACTTCCAGTGGGAAAGGTCGCTCGCCTTTGGTCGGACCAAACCCGCGGCGCTTTGGTGCACGGCACAGTCGTCCTATGTTGAAATTGCCGGTGACAGTTTTCACCTTGACAAGAAATCTCGTGACATTTCAATATGGTTGCATGAGATCTCGTCACACCCCTAGCTCATTAGGTTCTCTAGTGTCTTTAAATGGCCTGCTGGTACAAGGGTTACTATACCTGCTAGTTTGTCTCTGTTAGTAAGCGACTGGCTTACTGTGACTGGCTAGCAACCAGTCCTGGGTGGACCCTTCCTCTTGCCCAATGACCACTAGGGCTGGCTCCAGCCTCATGACCCTGAATGGTATATATAAAATATACAAAAAGTAGAAAACATCTCTCTGATGTGCAGCATTTGCATTGTGGGTAACAGGCTGAATACCTGAGATTAAATGGTAGGTATAGATGAAACAGGTCTAAGGCTGTAAAGAGATTATCCATAATCTAATGCAGAAAGCAGATGGCTTTACTAACATGATGCACAGGCACAATAAAAGTCTACAGAATTCTGATTGTGCAGGGCAAGATATGTGTGTGCGCCTTAGTGTGAGTGCGTGCGTGGCTCTAAATGATGAGGTTGAGTCCCAAGCCACGAGCTAATGGCTCCCATAGATTTATTGGCTGCACTGGGGGTACTTTGTTTAAGACTCATGAGACAAGTTGCAATATGTCACCTACTCAACCAGGCTACAGACATCAGGCTTGAACAGCAGATCTGGCAGGATGAACATGGGAGAGTGTGCAGGAGAGGAATAAAGATGAGAAAGAAAAGGGCAACAACAAAAAACAGGAAAATTGCTTGTTAATGTGAGTGACAGAAAGGCATTAAGTGCCGGTTCAGTGAAACCATAAGTGGTGTTTGGTTGGTGGTCGATTCCAGCCGTGGATATTGGATCTGCTTCGCTATGACCACCTGTGAAATCACAGCACCAGGCGTTTGAAGCCTTTAGGCAAAGTACTTGTCTCTTCAGCAATAGTGTTTTCATAACCAGCCAACTGGGAGGAGATCTAAAGAGAGAGGCAGGAGCGCTAATCAATAGGAGAGGGCGGACCGGTGTCAAACGGCAAATAAACAAACAAGCCATTATCCTGACACACTTAGCACACAAACATACACACACCAGGATGTGTGCAAATGCAAGGGTGAGAACACAAAGTGCACACTTTGACAAATGTATGATATAAACTGAGTGTTAATGTGCAGGCCTGTATGCATGCTGCAAAATAGAAACAAACTCATTTCTATTCACACCGACTCTCTCCTTTGCTCTTTGTGAAAACTATTCACATGCAAACAAGCTGACTAGGTGTATGCACACTTTTTTGAAAAATGTGGGTGCAGGCTTGAAAAGAGAAGGTGAAAATAAAAGAAAAGCAGGAGCGGCAGAGTGAGTGTGGCCGCTGTAAACACTGATATTACTGTATTGATCAAACCCTCATATCTGGTGGCAGTTAGATGGCCCGCGGGTGTGCGAGCGTGTTAAAGTGATCTGAGCTTCATCTGCTGTGCATGCATGTGTGTGTGTGTGCTTATCTCTCCATGTCAACAATTTGTGTGTGCATGTGTGTGTTGAAGTTTGTTCTGGGCAGCCCTGGTGACAGAGCGAGCAGAGAAGGAGAAGTTGTATCGATTTTTTAGCCCGGCCTTGCGAGAGAAAGATCTGTTTGGGTGGAACTGTGATTACCTCCCTTTCTCGCCCCCTCCCTTTCTCCCCCTTGTCTTCTCTCCCTCCTCTTAGCCTTTCACTTAGCTTACATGCTGTATCTATTTATCTATCCCCCCAACATCTCACCCGTCTAAATCGTTAGGCCTTAACGCAGCATCTATCGTCTATTTCTGGATGCCAGAGGATGTGGAACGGAAAATGTTGGATAGATTTACATCTCTGAAAAGGTGTTTATATTCTGACCAAACTTTCCGCATCAAGATCTTGTGTTTGTGTGTCTTTGTGTGCTCTATCTTAAACAATGACATAGTTGTTGCTTGGTTACTATGTTGTTTATTTGCTGTTGTTTATGCACAAATTCAGAGAGCAGCAAAATTCCTCTGAGGACACATTCAGGTTGGAATTACGGCTCAAACACTATTGTGCTTCTGCAACTTAAAAGACAAAGTGGTGAAAACTGGGAGTGAGACTGGGCTGTAGTTTAAGGCAAATTCATGATGAAGAGCTTTGAAAAAATCAGGAATAGCTGACCTGCTGACTGAGGACATGGCAGTGATGGTATAAGATTGGTGAATTTCAGATGTAGGGATATGTACCAGACTTGGACTCCTGCATGGGACGATGGGTTTGCTGAGCAAGACAGTGTGGCGATCCTGGTATCTGAGCATATATGAATGAAAGTCAGAATCTTTGGGTCCTTGGTCCTTCTGGTCTTACTAAACTCGTGTGAGGTCTGGACGTTGACTGATGGCCAGAGGCACAGACAGGACTTCTTTGTGACATCTGCTCTTTGAATGGCACTTGATGCACTTTCCTGGGCCTGATCCAGCTCACTGCACACTGGTTGCCCAGGACCCGTTGGGCTGGTCCAGACACCAGGGGGGTGGGAGTCATGGAGGGGTCGGCTGTGAGCATACCTTAGAGATGGGGCATGGGCCTGACTAAGGCCTGAACGATGACCATCAGAAGGCCAGAACAACACAGAACCAAGGTTGATGCGGCTACTGGCATATGCCCCCAACCTGACCTGACAAGACTTGGATGTGTACCGACTAATTGATACATATGAATTTAACAGTTTAGCCTGCTAACTGTGTGAGTCCCTAATTCAAACAGTAAAGAAAGAATAATTTACAATTCACAGCTTATAAAAATTATTTAGCTGGGCGTTTGTTTTACCAAAAATTAACAGTATTTGCAAAATTGAAGATGAATGCATTTCAAAATAATGCCACTGGTGGTTAGATGTTAAAGATAGCAACTAGGAGAAATTTATTTTTTTCTATATCCGCCATACAAATAAAGTTAATCGCATCTACTGTTAGCCCCCAAGAATAAGAAAGAGATGTGTAATCTAGGCCCCAAATTTTATATTTGAGTGACCCATCCAGCAAATAATAAAACTAATGTTTGTAAATGAATCAAAAGGCACAACTTTAAAGACCCTGTAAAGTGAAAATAAATCTGGATTTAGGTTTATTGTATGACAGGTTACTGTGTTATGAACCCTTAGTTCAAATTTCAGTCAAATAAAACATCTCCAAGTTTATCAAATTAAGCTTTAAAATCATAAAACATGAGGCAGTAAAATCTGCTCCAGGATGGTGTGGGTGTGTCTGTTGAATGATCTGAAGCCACGCCCATTTAGGAGAAATACAATCCTCTCAAATTTAAAAGAATGTGACAATCTGAACGGAGGAAAGCACTCACGCCATTAGCCTGCCCCTTGACCTTGTGAACAGAGCACAGCTGCCTGGCTCTGTGCCAGAGAAGAGGCAAAGTCCTTTTTCTGGCTCAGATCTCTGTTATGAGACTTTCAATGATCCATAGACCACTGTGGCTATTAAATTTGGCAAATTTACCTCACAATGAACAAAAAAACAGCATTCAGCTAACTGTTAACTGTCCATAAAGGCAGTGACATTAGATAACAACGGACTGTATAGAGATTAACTGCTCAGTAATTTTATATTGTAGTGTTACACATTATTCCCTGTTGTGGGCTCATGACATCTCGATCCCGCATATTTGCCCTGCCCAAATTAATCCAAGTCAGGAAAGAGGTGAAAAAACTTTCCAATGGTTTAAATCCAAAGTACGATCACATGTAGATCTCTCTGTTTTCACATATTTACAGCAACCATATTCCTACATATCTAGTGTGTTAAGACAAAACTTTGGGATTTCACTTTACAGGGTCTTTAATGCTCCCGTTATTGTGTTGTAGGTAAATCACTGCAAAAACACACCGGGGCGCAGGGACGCTAAGACATTATGCAGTTATTTGGTTGAAAAACACCCCTTTTCATGCAAATGCTAATTGCATTAGGCATCTCATGACGAGGTTGGAAACAGCCAAGATAAATAAAGATTAGCAGAGTGTCTGTGAGAGTGTGCTGCACTCTCAACTCACAACTTTCCAGAGATTTGGAAACAATTTCCACTTTGTATGACTAAATGATGATAAATGATGTGTAAATAAGGTCAGAAAATATTACTTTGACAGAAGTTAAATCAGTCTGAGGCTCCCAGTGGCTCTTTTATCCATGAGGATGTGAGTGTTGTGGTAATAAAGGCAAAAAAAAAAGATGTGACATGGACGTAGTCTCACTGATGTAACCAGCTGGTGTCTGAAGAGGCTTTTATTTTTTGACAGTTTTTATCACCTCCTTGCTGGCTTCGTTCTCAAACACCGTGGCTTACTGCTGCCACACACATACAGGCTTAGGTTTACATGCAACATGCAAACATTTTTAATTTCAGAAGACATGAACATGGTAACAAACATGCCCCATTTACTTTGCCAAACTTAATCCTAACTCACTAAGTACAACTGGACTGGCCAGCTCAATCTGACCCCAGATCAGTGTTCATCTGTGCATCTGCACATCTGTCTGTGTCTCTGCTCACCAGCTTGTCAGTGCTGCTATCGGCCTGTTAGAGTGGAACAGACGGCAACACAAAGGCAATCTGTGTTTCTCAGTGTGCCGAGTGAGATAAACAGATAAATGATTAGTCGCAATAGAGGAGAGGGAGTCTTAGTGTCATCATTATGAGGGAGAGAGGGACTGGGATTAAAAAGAGTGGCATTGTGTCTAGCAGATTATTGAGTTTGTGTGTGCGCATGCCTGCTTGTACGTGTGGTTGGCTGGTTTTCTCATTACAGGATTAAAGAGCATCTGGTTCAATGTTCCTACTCAACTCTGCCACTCAAAGTCACGAGGGAAATAATACACTGTTGTCTCATGTAGGTGTACTGCATGTGCTTGTCCATGTGTGTCCGTCTGTGCCTATGTAGATGTGTGTATGTGTGTGTGCGTTTGTGCACATGATCCCGCATGCATGTCAGCTGGGACTTGAATGGAGCTGGACATGGGCAGAAATGAAATTGCTGTGTCTAGAGGCTGTGTCACAGAGAGTGGAGAAGCTTGTATTGTGGGCTCCCTGTGTGAAAAACTCTTGACTCAAATCTATTTCTGGTTATATAATGAAAGGTGGACTGAGAGGGGCTTAGCTGGAGCTGCTGGTGAGTACAGAGCCCAGGAAGAGAGGGAAAGAGAGACAGAGGGGGAAGAAAACAGTGGGCTGAGACTCATGGGATCAGATGGATAGATAGATAGATAGATAGATGGATAGATGGATAGATAGATAGATAGATAGATAGATAGATAGATAGATAGATGGATAGATAGATGGATAGATGGATAGATGGATAGATAGATAGATATTATTCAGTGTGTTAATGGCACTAATGCTTTTATTGATTGTCTAATTGGCTCTAAGTGCACAAAGACACAAAACACATAATAAAAGGCTGCAGGTGGCGCTATATCTATATATATATATACTGCTGTCAGCATTGTCATGCTGTTCCACTAATGTGCATCTGGTAGTATTAATCAATCATAAACACAGCAGTGTGCCAACAAAGTCAAAGAAGCATAAAACTAGGATACAAACAATACACGTCTAAGAATCACTGAAAATTCAGTTTGTAAATATTTTATCTGATAAGGAATTCAATCAGGGCTGCATGGTAGTGCAGCTGTAAGTGCTGCCACTTTGCAGCAACAAGATTCCTGGTTCAAAACTCCATCAGACAGGGCTTTTCTGTGTATGTTTGCACCTTCTACCTGTGCGTGTTCTCTCCAGCTGCTCTGACTTCCACTAAAAAAACATGCTTGTTGGGTTAAAAGGTCAACTGGTGACTCTAAATCACCTGAGCCCTGTGATGACCAGTCCAAGGTGCACCCTGCCTCTCACCCAATGACAGCTGAGTTTAGATCCAGCCTTCTCATGATCTGGATCAATTTAAGATATACACATGGATAAAAGTATGTCAGGTGTTTCAATCAGATCCATTGCCACAGTTGTATAATATACACAGTCAACATTTGCAAACATTTGTGATACAAAATGGGTCATTCTGAAGAGCTGTGACTTCAAGCTCAGGTACTGTGATGGATGCCACCTTTGCAATAAGATAGAGAAATTTCATCCCTGCTGGATATTCCACAGTCAACTGTAAGTGATATTGCTGATAAGTGGAAGCGTTTGAGAACAACAGCAACTCAGCCACGGAGCAGAAGATTACATAAAATCCCAGAGCAGGGTCAAGGTGTACATGCTTCCAACGCTTTGTTCATTCCATAACTAAAGAGTTAAGAGTGGCATTAATGTAACACAATCAGTGCACCGGGAGCTTTATGAATGGGTTTCAGTGGCCAAGCAGCTGCCCGCAAGCCTCACATAACCAAGCCCAATGCCAAGCGTTGGATGGAGTGCTGTAAAGCACACAGACACTGGGCTGTGGAGCAGTGGAATTGGTCCAGGCCCTTTATCTCCAGTGAAGAGCAATCTAATGCTTGAGCTTAGCAAGACATTTTGGACAATGCTGTACTTCCCACTTTGTGGCAAAGGTAAGAGAGAGGCCCTTTTCTATTCAAACATGACAGTGCCCCAGTGCACAAAGAAAGGACTAAAGACATAGTTTGATGAGTTTGTTGTGAAAGAACGGACAGAGTACAGAGCCCTGACCTCGACCCTATCAAGCACCTTTGGGATGAACTGCAACAGAGATTGAAAGCCAACATCAGTGCCTGACCTCATAAATTCTCTACAGAATGAATGGGCACACATTCCCTCAGAAAAAATCCAAAATCTTGTGGAAAGCCTTCCAAGAAGAATTACAGTACATCTTCTTGAACAAAACATCATCACAGTCCCTGTAGGTGTAATGGTCCATATACTTTTGTCCATATATTGTGGATGATGTATGGATGGATCAAATTCACTGAGCTAGTTGGTGAAAAAAAATAAAATTTCTGAATATAGGGGCGCACCACTCCATACCATGCCTGAGTGCTTAGGCATGGTATGTTTAAATGGGCATAGCTTTGCTTAAATGGAAGCTTTCTCTGTGTCTTTATAGAATGTATGAATGTTATAAGGACATTTAGAGATATAGATAGATATTATTGGGTGATTCAGCACATTTTAAAGCAACCATGATAAACGTACAGCACTGTTCATAATGGTGCCCCCTTAGGTCAATATTATAAGATTGATCTCTTTAGTGATCTTGCCCAGCACAAGCATAAGTAAGGTTTTCTGAAAAAAAAAAAACACCATCCTTCTGTATTTGAACAGCAAATTATATCACTTACAATGAATCTATGTCTGCAGAATACTGCTAAACATTTGATCTTACATCTAACCACCTGGCAGTGGTCTCAATTATTAGAAATAACTACACAACTACAAAAATTCATTGTTCCATCAGAAAACTCCTCACAGCTTTGAAACAGACTTGTCTGATTTCTCAAACAAATGCAGCACACACGACCAGTCACTGTCTTAGCTAAATAGTTGGTGATTAACTGGGGTGATAGATGAAGGAATAAAAAAACCTACAATTGTGAAATTTACACAAAATCCTTTATGTATTTGGTAAAAACTACTGCCAACTCTGCAACCATTAACACAGAACAGGCCTGTGTCTGCGCAGCTTCTTAATCTCTTCAAATTGTCGACTGGAATTCATAGTGTAAAAGTTCCACTCAATAAACAAAAGGATGTACACCTGTGCCGTGTGCATTAAAAACAATCCACAAATATCCCTTTAAGCTCATATTCTTTTTTGATAGAAGTGTTAATTGGACTTGTGACACGACACCTGTCTATAAAGATGACACATAAATGTGATAGGTTAATGTTTGACATTTCAATTAACTGATCATTTTCATAAGAAAATCAATGTGAGTGTGGGGAAGAGAGCATGGGTGTGAGTTATAAGGGCATGACTCCCTTGTCAAATATATATGAGACTCATTTGAGATCTGAAGGTTTAGATTATTATTGTACTGCAGGCCATGGCATAGAGGTCAGCTCTGCATAAAGTGTTTGAGTTTAGTTATTTCATCTCTTAAGAGGTATATACTAATGTACTCATGATAAAGCACCAGCACTGATTTGTTTTATTTTTTTATTGTAACTCTTTTTTTCAATCCCTTTTTGGGGATTTGGAAGCATATATATCTTTAAAATAGGTTTACAAACACTCTCCAGTGCTCTTGTTAACCCTCTGAGCCCTATGCAATTTTTAAACTAACTTTAAAAAAGTTTGTGAAACATCAGCCATGTGCTGCATAGTCAAGCTCTGAACATGCTTTTTTCAGTACAACCTGAGTTTTAACCTCAGTGTATGAATCTATCTCAACAACCTCAGTGTGTGCACATGTGCTGTTTGGCAAAGCATGACGTGACGACAGAACATGCTATCATCGGTTCTCACAGTCCAGTCAAAATGCATCGTGGGATACACAGACAATATGTCGGACAGCATTAACCGCTAGCTGCAGAAATTACCTAAAAGATTGATTATAAAATGGATAAAAGAACATCCAACTCCGGAGTTACTGGTGTGGATTTAATTTTTAAAAATCTAGGGCAGTCATCCAAGTTCCAGGCTGGTTAGAAAACATTTTATAAGAGCTGCAAAGGCGTGAATAGCCTCATCAGAACGACATGATGGAGGGATTCCACAGGAAAAACAAGTAAGACGCAACTATTTTTGATTCAAAAGTTATTTAACTTTGAATAATACGTGTCTCTTCTTATACGACAACACTGGTCTCAGCGTTAGATCATGTTTTTGTTAACAACCATAACTCTGATAATTCTATAACTGCTTTGTAGGACAGCTTCAAATGCACCTTACTCATTTAGGCATTTTAACTTTACAGATGTCACACCACCAAGAGGCCATGATGTCACTGATGCGGAAAGAGGGGAAGATGTTGGGAAATGCTTTTGAAGCCTTTGGTGTCAGAAAGTCAATGTGACTTTCAGCAGATTCCAATAGTACAAGGCACTATGGCCTAAAGTTTAATATCTTAAATAGCAGAGGATCTTATTTTGCATTCAACTGTCTGTCCAGCCAATGTCTGCATTGACTTTTCTCTTAGTTAGATATGATGAAGAGCACATTTCCATATTGGCTTATAATGCACTTGCACTTATGCTTATTTTCCCCTTAGAGAAGTGTAAGAGAGGAGATCATAAACTTTAACACCAAAATGCACCACAGAACGCATTAGACAGTAGAACCCTGCCATTTTTTCTAGCAAGAAAAATAGAGAATTAACTTCCTACCACTTGTAGATGTTTTCATATTTGGACTATTTGAGCAATCATTACTTTCATATTAGGAAAGGAAAAGATGCTGGATGAAAAAAGTTAGAAATGAAAAACTTGCTTTATAAAAGGAAAAAAGTGAAACAATAATTATGTAAAACAATAGAAACTGAAATCAGTGGTTGAATAAAACAGTCACTTTTAATAAAAACTGTGATAAATGCAACCTAAAAGAAGCAGCTTTGACACACAGCTATGCCCTGTGCCCCAGGCTGCAGAATTTTTGGACTGGAATCTTTAAATTTTTCTCAAAGATTTTGAGGGTGGAAATTAAACCTGATTCACTATTGATTATCTTGGGAGTAGCAAAAGAACCAAAAAGTTTACAAGTTGCTCAACAAAATCTATCGTATGGGCTTATCACTGCCAAGAAACTTATTCTTTTATTTTGGAAGAAGAAAGAAGTGCCTACTATCAAATTGTGGTTGGCTGAACTGACGGACACGCTTCATTTAGAAGGAATTAGATTCATTCTCAAAGACAAATTGGATACATTTGAGAAGATTTGGCATCCATTAATCTCCTTTTTGCAGAGCTGAATAATCTATTTAACTTTGCACATATAGGTTCAGGTGACACTCCGTGGGTGGGTTGAGGTTTGAGTCGGGATGAGAACGGTTTGTTATTGTCCTGTTGTTCATTTTGTACTTAGTTAGGAAAATATTTTTTCCTCCTACTAAGGATGAGACGATTTACTTTACTGATACCATTGACTATGATATCAGGCCTTGACAGCTTTTGTTTGTGTAAAAGAAAAAAGCAAAATGTTTTTGTGGATGCTATGTGAAGATCCCGTTTTCTTTAATGAAAATATCTGAAATAAATAAAAAGATGTCATGGATAAATTTACAAAAAACCTTGTGATGAAGATACATCACGTGTCATTCAGCAGTCAAGGTCAAGCTCAATGGTATATCTTTTATGCGGGCATTTTCAACCCCCTAATATGCTAGGAGACCGCTGGCAGTTTTAGGGCTCTTCATCCACATCCACAGCATGACCAGGAGCTTGAAGTAACCCAATTAATCCCTGCCCAGATGGTATCCTAGGCTGTGCTTACTCCCCACTATGCCCTGAAGGTATGGACATTGTTGTATTGTTTGTTATTTTTATGCCTGTGGCAATATGCAAGGACATCCAGAGCATGACCCGGGTTGTGTAAATCCTCCTTCCCACCCAATGGTGCCTACATGTCTGTTTACATATTTTTCAAATGCAAAGCTGCAGCAAAAGTTACTCCCAGGTTTAAAGATATAGATATTTCAGATATTTCAGTGTCCCCATTGCAGAATTTACAAATTTAAAAAAAAAATGCATTATACATTCTGGCTCTTGCCCCTTCCATTTCTTGCAAGTCACATATTTGATACATTTTTGTTCTATTCTTTTCAGTGCCTTAATGTTGAAGCAACCAGGTGCAAAATTTTCCTGTGTGATTAAAAAAGGTCTATTTTTTGTGTGTTCTAGTTCTAAAAAAAATCTCAAGCACATTTCCTAATAGGGCCTCTAAAAATTCACAACACTAATGTGTTAGGTAGATTAACCCTATAGAACCCAGCGTAGCGCCAGTGCTACGATAAGCATATTCATGTTTGATTGGCGGTAGATTTGAAACCAGATAAGATAGATCGATCATTCTTTTTGCATATAAAACCTGGGGAGTTACACTAACATTTCACACATTCATCATGTTTCAGAGTGCTATTTTGTTGCAGTGATGGCTTTGTAAAAATGAGACCAAGGTATTTGCAGCACTTCCTACGTTGAAATAAACGTCATCACGTTGTGGGCATGACCTGTCACATGATTCTTAAGTGTCCCTACCTTGTAGGCTCCCCACCCCAAAAACAGGAGGTGGCATATTTTCCTGGGAGTTGTATTTTTTTCCATGGAATACATTGAAGAACTTAGCCTGCACACATACTCGCCCTCACTCTCATTTCACCCCTACTTTTTTACAAAAACACTCAGACACACAATCCACACACACCGGACATCCATCACACACACCTTTGACACACTTCCACACATATGTAGTTATGGATTCACAAAACCCCAGTCGTGCCAAACAGCTTTAGAGCTGGAACAAAGCTTTCGAACTAATTACAGTGTTGGATGAAGAGTCCAACTACTCATCTGGCGCGCTTTTTTTACATGTTACAAAATTGACTATATCTCAAAAAGCAAGTTATGTACAGACTCCAAATACATTCCCTGTGGTTCCAAAGGATATTGTGCAACTTCTTTACATTTACAAATTTGAGGGATACAGCTGTGCAATTTCTGTATTTTGATGTGAAAAAAACAAAAACGCTTTTCATTTTTTTTTAGGTTTATTGCACTTTTAAGCAATTTATTGTAGTAGTTAAGACATAAGTCAATACATATTAAAACTGAGGATATAAGGGTTATATTGATGTAAAGCAAATAAACATAATCCCAAAAATGGCACTACAGTATGTAAAAATGTAAGAATATGTCCTGGCGGACTTGCACAATGGTAGGTTTAAAGGGTTAAACAGAAAAGTATACCTTTCTGATCAATAAAAATGTTATTCAAAGTTTTATATAGAGCACAATTTAAGAATAAAGGATAACTAACAGGGGATAAGAGGATAAATACTCCAGGATGTCATCAAACTCAATCAATTTTCACTCAGCCCAAACATAACACAAGCAAAAACCAACAAAAAGTGCATATCATAAGCACAGAAATAGCATTTTTATTTGTGAGTGACATAGCATTAATAAATGATTGTGATTGTGTTGCTGATGGTGTTGCCAGGCTAATAGCCATTTATGTCAGTATTTCTATGTGTTTGTGCATGCGTTTATTGCTGAGGCTCCTATTAATCAGAACCTATCACTTGTTCCTAATGGAGATAGATTATCAAGCAGAGAGACGTGACTGTCCCTGGAGAATCCCTGGTTTCAGGGTGTTTGTGTGTTCATGTGTGTGTGTGTGACATGGTAAATACCCCAATAACAGGGTGATTTTCTGCTTGACTACTAGAGCCACCATCATTTGTGTCCCCTGCCCCCCCGATCAGGAGGTGAGGGTGTGTTTCTGGAGACACAGAGGTTAAGCACACTCATTTATTACACCCTCTGTGTGTGCGTTTGTGCGTTTCTACATTGTCAGAGTATAATTAGCTGAAACTATGCTTGCTGGTGTTCTCCACATTTTTTCCGAGACAAACAAGACTTTAGCAGCACCTGTGCAGGCTTCTCCTGCACGCCTGGAGGTAGGAAAGAGTTTGCCACCAGCTGCAGCAGAAAGCTTTAATCCCTCAGATATATCTTTATGATCTGTGCCGTTCAGGGTGAACTATCAGCCACATACTAATATTCCCACTCCCATTCTTTCTTGAAACATGTCCTTGCATGGATCTCCATGCACAAAACCTCTCAGCAGCTTTTTACCTTGGAAACATTCCTGGTGTATTCAGCTGGGCAGAATTACCGCATCAAAAGGCTACAAAACTGCACGTCACATTAATTCAGCAGGAACAATATAATGTGTGTGCTTAAGTGGCAATAATGGACCTAAACAAACTCTCAGTGATCCTCTCCACACATAATCCCAGACTTACACACTCCCGCAAGGAAACACAGTGTTGTATAAGCCTGTCTTACTTTCATTAAGTATCACTAAGAACGGATGAGAGCTCTCATTTCATGGAGCGCTGTCACAGACATGACAGGACTGTCTCTGACAAATGGAAACACACAAACATCAATATAAACCATCAAATAAATACTCTCTGAAATCACAGTTAGCAAAAAGATTCATATTTGGATGAGAGACAGTTTGAGCACTCATGGGATCAGGGCCATCCCTGGCCAAAGTGAGGCCCTAAGCAGACTCTGATATGAGACCCCCAACATGAATATCCGGTTCTTTCAAAATACAACACAATGTATGGTCTCCTGACTGTAAATCAGCACTATCACTATCATCCTGCAGCAAGAGCAAAGGGTCACTGAGAGGTCAATGGGTCCCAAAGCTACAAAAGTGCCATTGACAAGCCAAATAATTTAACATAAAACCACAGATCTTTTAAGCAAATATTAACTTTTTAACTTCCTAATGTACTCACCCAATGGTGGAAGCAATAACATCATGAACTTATACCGGAATGGATGATAAATGAACCCCGCAGGGCTCTAGACATGCTTCCAGTGGGCAAGGTCCCTCGCCTTCAGTTGGAGCAAACCTGCAGCGCTTAAGTACGCGGCGTAGTAAATTGCAGGTAACGGGTGACAGATGTGCTGAGAGTTTCTGTGCAACAAATAACAGGAGAGAGAGAGGGGGAAAGCGAGAATGAGCGGACATTGCGCGCACTTAACTGATCACAGATGGCACCGATCTCCAAAAATAGATATCTTTAGGATTGATCTACTAATGTGACGGCGAGATATGTCTAGTCAACGTTGTATATGCCTTACGTGGATCATAATTGTCATTCAAATACCAGATTGATGTGCAGAGAGAGAAGAAAAAAAAATGCACAAAGTGAGGCCCCCCACGGTGATGAGTCCCCGGTGGTATGCATAGTCTGCATATAGGCAGGGACAAGCCTGCATTGGATGGAGATATACTTGCTGTCTCACCTTATGTTTGCATATGAGGCTGCTTCATTATCATTCTTGTAAATACACTTGCTTTTAAGCAAATCCTATTCCTGGAGAAAACCTCTAGAGGACGCACCTGGAAGCTTAGGCTATAAACATACCTGATGTGCAGGATGTAAACTGGGAATATTTAGACACTCAAGATCAGCTTAGACTGAAGAATAGAGCACACTGTCTGCAGTTTGTTTCTATATGTTTGTCCCTGCATGTGTGTAATGCTCCCAGTGTATCAGTTTAATTTGTGACCATGTTAACTGGTGACTTTAAGCCCACTGTGTTTTTGAATATTATTATAACAGCGAATGGAAACAAAGGAAGTCATCAGGATTGGCTCTTTGTGTGGTTTTAGGTAATTTGGACAAAAATACTCATAAGCTACACTGTAAAATAAAATGATTTGCACTCACTTAAAAAATGTTGAAACTTATTGCCTCAGAAATAACAAGTTAGTAAATAAAAAACTTTTGATTTCTGAGTATTAAATACTGATGCCAATTTCATTATTTTACATGTGCAATACTAGTTTAAATCCATTATTAAGTGTTCTAAAACTCAAATGTTCATTTGAGTTTGCAGTACTTAGGTAGATTTTCATAGAAAATGTTTTTCTTGTTATATTTCTAGAGTTTGGTCTTTATACATTTTAAGGTATTGGCATGTGGTCTCAGTGTTTTTTATGTTTTCTTACAATTTTGAAATTTACTCAGGGACCACACTGAGTGAGAAAGACAGCCAGGTTCACGTCACAGACTATAAAATGACTTCATATGCGAGTGAGTGGAGCTACTGAAATCTGTTACTCATTAATGATTGGTCCTCAAAGTCACATGGTACGGTAGGATCGACATGTCCAATTGGTCCTTAAAGCCATGTGACACGGACGAGCAGGTAAGGCATGTTTGATTGGTCTCCAAATTCACGTGACACAGGCTGGCAGTAAAGCCAAAACAGTCTGGAAGAGAGAGGCAGGGAGGCACTTGGCAGAGAAGCGGTGGTGAGACGTATTTTATAGTAATAATTTGGTATCGATTCTTTGCTAAAGGGATCGATACCAAAAGAGTACTTAGTAAATATCAATACTCCCACCACTAGTGAGAGTCCAGGCTGGTCCTTCCGTGGATCCTTCAGTGACAATCTCCATGCTGATCGGCCTTTGTGACACGAGCAATTCACTTGAGTTCAGATTTTTCAACACTTGCACATAAGCAAATGAAGCAACAGCACCTTGAACGCAACGTAAATTCTTTGCTCAATTTGTGGCGCACACTTGCACTGCCAGAGGCGAACTTGTGAATACTCACATCTACATTGACTTTACATGTACTTAAATTGATTATTTATTTAATTCACACCGTGAACACAACATAGTGCAGTAAAAATGTTACAAGTTCTAAATATTTCATTTGCTTAAAACTAGTAAACTTAATTTAAAATCAAGTCTTTTAGCCTTTATGCCCAAGGAGTACACACTGATAAAAAATATTCAGCTCAATCTACTTAGAAAAACCAAGGCAAATTTTTGCATCATTTTTTTTGTAGATTAGTCAGATTAATCTTCGTAAAAACTACTACTCTGTTTTAATTCAAGAACAAAAAATCGGAGTTAAATTTACTTACATTTTCAAATAGATTCAACAAAACTAATCTTTGTTCAATTTCATGTTGAAATACCTGTAATTTCAATTATTGTCAGCTTGTAAAAATGACTCACGCTTTCAATGCAGTCTAACACAAAAAATAGGAATAGTATAAGTTATGATTCACTCCCACTAGTGGTATTCATCGGAAACAACTGTAAATATGCTAGCAAAAGAAGAATCTGCATTTGTTTCCACACATTCTTGATTTTCTCTTATCCATGACAGTAACAGAGATGGGTTAAATTTTGACTACAAATCCAAGTCAGGCAGTCAAACTCATTTTCAGGAAGTCCTCTTTTCACTCATGGTGCAAAAGTGTTGACCATCAAAATCAACAACAATCCATCAGAAAGATGAACAAAGGAATCCCAGCAGTAATCTCTGTACAACATTCAACATCTAAACTCACCTGATCACATTTAATCATATCTAAACACATATAAACACTCTGCCCAAGGGCATCATTGGACAATTCTGCCTACATATCCCCAGATTTGTTTCTCACCAATCTGATCTATCATCACTGCCATGTCTTCAGTTAGCAGTTCATCTATTCCTGGTTGTAAGCAAAGCCATTTATCAGTAATTTGAAATACCCACAATGCATCACAGGGTGCATTTATTCATGGATAATGTATTATTTTGTAGTTTTGAAACATAATGAAACTGAGTAAAGGTAACAAAGTCAGGCTTAGTTATGTGGATAAACTTTGGAAGTGTCTTGTATTTTTGACAAAAGAAACTGACAACAAAATTAGATTTATTCATGCCAAGCTAAAAACGTGGATTTTTATTGTTAATATTGAAGATTAAATTAAGTTAAATCTACTTTTGCCCAGATTCATTTTTCTCAGTGCATGTAATTTGTTTAAAATAAGTGTTAGTGAGTTAGTTCAACTCGGTGTTACTGAGTAAAATTGATGCTAGTTTTTACAGTGTGTATTTAATGAAAAAACTAAACTAGGGTTGCTTTTACCCCTAACCTTCTTGGATTTTGGTTGATTTGGTTCATTTAATTTGTGACAGCTTTCTGACAGCTTCAGTCAGTCTGGTGTGGACAAACAAAGTAAGGCTGCTTGAAAAGGTAGGTCTCGATCCACTTTATTTGAACTCTGGTGTGATTTTTTTTGCAGAAATGGCAGGAACTGACCCTGACCCAGCCATTCTGCAGGGATCCTTGTACTTTTTGGATTAAACCAGCCTCCATAGCCAGAGGAATAAGCATGGAAAACTTCAGAAACTATTGCACAAGGTTTTTTTTTTCCCTTTCTCAAATCAAGCTGCTGTTTATATGAGAAATACAAAGGTAATGGACATCCACCACACACAGACTTTACCTTAGCCTTGCAAAGCAGATGGATTCGCCAGATTCCATTTCCATCATCAGGCAGAACCATCGTGGTAGGTCTAAAAACATTTTAGTCTGGTCTGAGAACAGACCAGACCACTCAACAAGGAACAATGTTGAACAATGTTTATGTTCACTACAATTGTATTACAGTATTAGTCTCATTTTTAATAGCCATACCTAAATTCCATGTAATGGATATGTGAAAGAATGAAACAGACAGTGGAAGAGAATGAGGCGGTAGCTACAGGAGTTTAGTTGTAGCCTGTAAACAATGGTGACCAGTGGAGAGTTTAGCTTGGATGTAGCTATTGCAGCAACCTCTGTAAAGATCTGACAGGCTGAGTTGGGGCTCACCTGTGAGCTTGCTCTCCCACTTGACAATTTGCTTTGGAGCATTTAAATTTTTAAAGGACAGGTTACTAAAGGCAAAAGATAGAACCAGTTTCCAAAGGAAAAAGAAACGCTGATGTGCCTGTGTGATTCTTGTGAAAGACAGTTTCAGAAGGAGGAAAATGTCAAAACCAGAGAAAATAATGACCACATTTTGCACCTACAGTTTGGAATTTTTTAAAAATCCCCTTTTACTGACGCTTTAATGGCTGCACAGCAAAGGGAAAATGTAAGAAAATGTCTTTGGACTGCTGATGCCATTTGAAGGTCAGCAAAAACAACAACCTCGTTTTATTTTGTCTCCAAGGGTTTTTTTTTTTTTTTTCAAAAATACTCAAATAACTGCCTCCTCGCTTATTGTTCCATTTCCCTCTCTTCTTCTATTGATCGTCAGCTGTCTTGTGGGTAGTCAGACTTGCTGATGACCTTTAAATTGCTAGTGTGTGCGTTTGTGCCTGTGTGTGTCGTTACCTTGGTGTCCAGCCGCAGCATGTGCTCTCTTTGTGTTCTGTCATGTTATCATATTTTCTCCTGTTCTTCTCATTGATTTTCTGTCGTCAGGCTGAAAAGTGGACTTTTGTTTCACCGAGTTAGCAAATGCTGTGTGCATCTCTCCCCCTCCTTGTCTCTTATTTTCGGCCTCTATTGTGCTTGTCTCTCTTATTTCTAAGATACAAGATCCTTCTGTCATGCCAATCTTTACCTGCTTATCTTTATCTGTCCCGACGTTCGCACTTTTCTTTGTGAAATATTTAGCAGATGTGGTTCTCCTTTCCCTCTTTTCATCTGCAAGGTTGTTAGACCAGGTTGTGTAACTTATTAAAGACATCCTTATATCTGTTCCTGCTTTCTGTGCCATATAGTGCTTCGTCCTAGAAAGTGAAATCACATCAAACCTGTCATAACACATCTGTTATGCATGGCTTCATTTGTTTGCGTCCCTGCCATGTGTCTGTTTGTGCCTCCAGATGTGTGAAAGCGTGCACACCTCGCATGTGCGTTTTCTCTGTTAATGGCTCGCATGACTGAGCGCAGGCAGGCCGCTTCTTTTGCTGGGATGCTAAAAAGCAGCAGACGAAGAGAAGGTTAAGTAGGAAGGTCGACAGAGTTGAGAGAGGAAGATATCCATCACAGAAACCAATACATTTCCTGTGGACACCCTGGCTATTTATTTCTATTTCTATGAAAAAGGAGACACTTCTGCAGGTAAGCTGGCAGCCTGCCTGGGGCCAGCTTGACACATCCTCTGCAGACATTTGGAGGAGAACTTAAAGCCCCAAAGTAAACAAACTGACTGGGCAAATCAGCTTGAAAAGTTGCTTGCGCGGTTGCTGAAGTAAGTTTATTTTTTTCTGAATAAGGGTCATTCTGTTGAGGCCATGAAGAGAAAAATATGTTTTTCATTTAAATATATATATAAGAAAAAACCTTCTATTTTTGAAACTGCAAAGTTATAGTGTCAGTGGATTACTGTTTTATTTAACTGCCCTCTTACTCACTTTTAAATTAGAAAACAGAAAAGTATTTCCATAGACAACACAGCTAACAGAGTAAGCTTTAAATGAGTTGGGTTATACGTTTGTTACTGAGCTTAATAATGTAAAACTGTCAAGTATACATTTGTATGTACATTTATTGTTAGCCCCATGTTTATTTAGAACGACATCTGTTTTTAGTCCTTAGCCAAAATCTCCCAGGTGGGAGGTGGGCAAGGTGGGCTTTAATGTATTGCACTGAGTAGAGGCTTCCATCTAGCCACTCTGCAAAAAACCCAGATCAGTGGAGGGCTGCAGTGATGGTTGTCCTTCTAGAACTTTGTTCCATCTCCACACAGGATCTCTGGAGGGACTGGGTTCTTGGTCACCTCTCTTACTAACTTACTCTGACTATTGTGTGAAAATGACCTAAGTCCTTTCTCCCTCCTTTGTTCAATTTGGCCAGATGACCAGCTCTTGAAAGCGTCCTGGCTGTGCCAAACTTGCAACAATCCTATCTCTGAGCTCTGCAGACAGTTTCTTAGACCTCATGGCTTGATTAACTAAATTTCAAGTGTTTTTGTAAAGGGTCTGAATACTTATGCCAGTGTGATATTTCAGTTTTTTATTTTTAATACATTTGCAAAAAAATCTAAAATTCTGTTTTCCCTTTGTCATTATTGGGTGCTGAGTGTAGATTAATGAGAATAAAAATGAATTTAATTGACTGTAGCATGAGGCTGCAACATAACAAAAGTGAAGAGGGTCTGAATACTTTATGAATATGCTGTAGATCTTACTCTCCATTTTATACATAGAGCACTAGCTCAACACTTCTTTGTTGTTCAGAGTTAAAAGTTCAGGGTTATGTTTGAAAAACTGCCGCATAAGTGCTCTGTTTGATATCCCTATGGTAAGGAGCATGATGAAGTGTCTTGTTTGTTGCCCTCCAGGTGGACAAAATATGACAAAGTGCACTCTAGGGCACTCAAAATTTGACAAGTGCCATCATTGTTGCCCTCTAAATTGAGATAAATTATCAAACTGTCTTTTATGACCCCCTTTAAGTGGACAAATTTGACAGCTTGCCCTGTTTGGTGTCTTCTCAGTCAGTCAGGTGCCCTCTAAGCTGCCCTCCAAATGGGCAAAGTTGAAAAAAAATCATTTTAAGTCACAACAGCCTAAACGTACCCACCAGGCTACAAGCATAGGTGATAAGCTACTTTCAAAGACAACCCCTAAAGCTGTATTTTTAGTAAGGATGGTTTCAACATCAGGTAATCCTTGGTAATCCTTAAATTTATTGTCAGAGATTAGTGAAAATTCCAGCCCCGTCCACAGGAAAGCAGAGAGAGTGAAATGGTGAACAACCTGTCAGAAACAGGCAAGTCTTATTACAGCAGAGAGCAGGTGTGGTTCACTGGTTTGATGAAGGTTCAGTAATTCTGAGAGTGAGAGGAGCTACTTACACTCTGCTGGTTTCATTACTTTACAGCAGCAGAAGTGTCATGATCAATTTAAACTCTGGCAGCTTTTAAATGGTCAAAAGTCAAACATTAGTTTATGATAATATTACTCCTTGTGCTGGCTACTGGTCTGTTCCTCTCCTTTTCTTGTTTCATAGTTTTTTCTCCTCTACAGCTAACCAACACTTTTTGCCCCATTTTTTTTAACTTTATCTCTCCTTGCTCCCTCCTATATGCTCTGTCACTACTCCTCAATTTTTTTAAACCTCTCCCTGTTTCTGTTCTCTCTTCTCAAGCTCCCGTCTCCTCCGCCTCTAACACCTCTTGTCATTATGGCTAACTCCTGCTATGACAAGCCATGGCTTGATCTATTTCTATCTCCTCTCTGACAAGTGTTACATATCCACCAACTGTTCGTCCGCGTGCGTGTAAATGTTTGTGTGTTCAGGGGAAAGTTGGGGACATCTGTGTGCATGCACGTTCACTGCACGTGCGCTCAGCAGCTGCTTAATTAAAACTTGACCATCAGCGTTCAAATTTTCATGGTCAACATGTGCAAAACATTGTGAAGGGTGATGCTCCTGAAAATTGCAAGTTAACAGCAGGGTGTTCCTTTATATGCACACGGCGATGCTACCAGCTGACAGAGGGTGCATTAAATTGCTATGGAGACAACTTGAGTTTAACTTCAGCAACTTATAAACTTTGTTTCACTTCATGTCCCTGAGTTCTAACTTCTTCCCTCAGATGACCATGAATATATCTGCCTATCATGGTGAGAAGTGATAAACTCCAGTGTTTAACTCCTGAAGATATTCATCTTCAATGAGGACAGACGAAGGTCAGCAGTGCTCTCCTCCTGTATTCATGAGTCGTGTGGAAATAGCTCCTCAGGTGATGAGTTGCCTCGTTGTTAATTTTATCGGATCTATATGGAGTTAGAGCGACCTGTAGCCTTTATAAGCTGCTGGAAGCGTTTTGTGTCTACATGTCCTCTTTCCTACACATTCAACAAAGCCCTAATGAGTTTATCTTGAGAAGACTGCAACTTTTCTTTCAACAGTAGAGCCGTTGTTTGTCTAGCTAGAAGTTTCTTCTAACGTATATGATTTATAGACAATACAATGAAATGGCAATAAAATCTCATAAACCTTTCCACACAGTTATTTAAAGCTGCTTAGTAAATCAGTAATATGCTAACTTTGCACAAAAAGTAAGGATATATGTGTTTGGTAGATTATATCTTAAACTGTTGGAAAGCCTGTTTGTTTCCCTTTTTGCAACCCACATACTCCACTCTTCTGCTCGTCACACAAACACATGTTCCTTAAAAATGCGGCACCATTTAGAAGGAAAATAAACAGAATTAGATTTATTCCAAGAAGCACTGTAACAACAAAGAAATAATCTACCAAATACAACTGTTCTTACATTTTGTGCTAAGTTTCCATACAAAATCATTAACAGCACAATGGAAAAGGCGGATATAGTCTCCGTAAGAGAGATTTTTGACCTCTTCAAGATTTTTGTTTTGTTTTTATGATGCACAGCCTCACTCCTTCAGAGCTCACACACTATTCTTGTCATTTCTATCAAGCATCAGACAAAAGATGGAAAAAATCAATGATAAGATGATAATAATAATAATAATAATAATAATAAAAATAATAATAATAATAACTTTATTTGTATAGAACCTTTTAAAAACAGAGGTTTACAAAGTGCAAACAGAATCCCAACTAAGACAAAGTGTCATAACACAAGCAAAGAACACACAAGAAGGACAAAACCCCAACAACAGAAAGATAAGCATCAACAGAGCAAAATATCTCACATGAGCTAGTAGAAACCCAAAACAAGAAGGAAAGTGATGATAGGACTAAAAAAGACAACGAAGAAAACATTACAGTTGCTGTGTGTTAGCTTGTTATGTCAAAGGGCAAATGTTTGCTATCATGCCTGCTTTGTTTGATCAGTGTGGTGTTTGCTAGCAAATTTTTGCACTTATGGAACTTTACTACAACACTCAAGACTCTCTTTTTATTTATAAACTGACAACTTCCTATAATAACTACTGATGTCAAAAACTCATGTTGATTTCAATAAACTGATCCTACAAAGAAATTAACACAATAGAAACATTTAATGCAAATTAATCACACTATGTGATATGTCACTATTTACTACATCCCTCCATAATGGTGTTGTCAGCTTGATGAAAAAAACAAGTTAAACATTGGTGGTCTTATTATTAGGGCTGAACAATTTGCAAAAATAATGTAAGTGCAATTTTTTTCCTCAATATTGCGATTGCATTTTAATATTCAATTATTTTTTAAAGATTTATTTTTGTGCCTTTTTGTGCCTTTATTGATAGATGAGGACAGTGGATAGAGTCGGAAACAGGGACGAGACCGGGGAAGAGACATGTAGTAAAGGGCATCAGGCCGGATTCAAACCTGGGCCGTCCGCGTATACATGGGGCGCACCTTTAACCACTGGGCTACCTGCGCCCCTAATATGCAATTTTTATTCAGTTCCTTAACTTAGGCATTTTTCAACAAATTCAAGCAATAAATCCTTCTACATCATAGCCTACAATCAGCCAGGAGCACTCATCATACATTTAACCATTGTATTGCAAAATGGATATAGATTTTAATTTGGCCGAGAAGGCTCTGCTCTAAAGATGTTTCCTGGGTTAGTAAAGCAGCATGCTTTACCTTTTCAATGAGTGCATGGCTAGAAACCCCTATTTGAATAGATACATTAATGACAATGTGCATTGAAAACAAAAACATTTTTTTTAGACGCAATTAATCCACAATAGCATGAATCTGAATATGAGGGTACAACAAGCTTTGTGCTATAAAGGAGCCGGCTGGGGTGGGGGAGTTGAAGGGGGCTATAGGATGGCCACAGCTTGGGGTATAAACTAATGTTAAACTTCATCAATATTAGATAGAATTAACTAGTAATTTCTGCTCATATTGCAATAATCAAATACTGAGTAGCTACAAGGAGAAGGGAGATAAAGAAAAACGATATCATAATTCTTTTTATTCTGATTTTTAAGGCAGTTTTTAAGTTTTTGATCAACAAACAAACAAGGACAGAAAAGTTGTTGACATAATGACAAGTCCATAGAGTGACTATATGCTAATGCCACAGGACTGGTCGGGCCCCTGAAAAACCCAGCAAACGAGTCACCCCAGTTGTGATTTATTGCTGATATCAATACATTTGCGTTTGATCAGTAGCATCTGTGCTAGTGTCCTGGCTAAACAGTTGCCTCATTTTGGAGGTGAGAAGTGTGTCAAACTGTTACCGAGTTTTTACTTTTTTGTGCCACTTTTAGATCGATTTTAATCTTTTTTTTTTTTTTACATCTTTTTCCCCCCAAAACTTTTAACCTATTTTGCTACTTTTTAACCCCTTTTCAGTAATTTAGATGTCCATTTCTGCAAGTTTTTGCCATTTCTAACCCATTTTTTGCAACTTTTTGCTTATTTTTACCTCTGTAAACCATTGTTGCTACTTTTAACTGCTTTTCACCATTCTTTAACAATTTTTTCCCCTTCTGGCTTTCTAAGCCCTCTTTTGCCACATTTAACCCATTTTTGCTACTTTGTAACTACTTTCCACCACTTTATCTGCTTATTTTTGCCAATTATCAGATTTTTTCCCCCCATATCAGTTATCTCAGTTTCTTATACTTTCTTCTCTAGCATCCTGGGGTTTGTGCACATCATCTTAGCCATAAGGTCTGACATAACTTTCCTGATGGTTTATACAATTGTGCCCCTCTACATTGTTAACATTATCAAAAAAGGCAATATGGGGGCACAGGTGGCCTAGTGGTTAAAGGTGCGCCCCATGTACGCAGACGGCAAGGGTTCAAATCCAGCCTGAGGCCCTTTGCTGCATGTCTCTCTCCCGCTCTCATCCCTGTTTCTGACTCTATCCACTGTCCTCATCTATCAAATAAAGGCACAAAAATGCCCAAAAATAAATCTTAAAAAAAGCAATATGACCATGGTCATATTTGGTTGTGTGGAGTTTTCCTCTATGCCTTAAATTAGATCTTAAAATAGGACATCATCATAACCATCCAGTCAAATATTGTCCACAGCTAATCTATCACCCAATTTTTCCCCCACCCTTCATATTTTGGAAACACTGTGGCTTAAAAACTAAAGGTAAAGTAGGAATGTTAAATGTTGTCACTGAAAGTGCTTAAAAACTTCATAATATATGAGACAAAGTAAACCATATGTTCTGGAAAAAAGGCCCAACACAACACTGCTGATTGATCACCAGTCCTGGAAAGCAAATGTTTTTCTGGCAGCCATGTTGATGTCAACAAGTTTTTTTTATGTGTCTACAGAGGCTAATACACACGCTCATGACTTTTCTGTTCCCTCTATGGAGCCATCAAAACTTTACTGTAATCTCCCTGAAGACCTTGATGCCTTTAGTGTGTGTATGTGTGTCTCAGCTAATGCGAGACCTCCTGTCTGCACGAGCCAAAAGATAGCGTGGTTTTCGTTTTGACCTCTCTTGTACCCTTCCCTCAGGGGCAAACGATCCAATCAGAGGATAAGCCTATTTCCAGACCCACCCCCTGGGAGCAAAAAAGATCCAATAGGATAAGGGTTCATCTCAGATCAGAATCAACAGGGGAGGTGGATAAGGGACCGCACAGAGACACAACCATCAAAAGACAGGCGGAAAGGAAATCGCCAAATGTACAAACACAAAAATGTCAACACGCATAATGCTAAGAAAACCCTAAAATGATGTAACTCGTCATGTTATGAGTGAATAATCCGCTATACTTTCTGTAAAACTCTCAGCTTGTGGGAGCTTACCTCATATATGAGACTTCAGAGAAAGAGAAAGTGGCATCCTGTTTCTCTGCAGCAGAACCCCTCTGTGATAATTCTCTGCAAGTGCTATGACTGGTGGGACGGCAGTACACTGAGATGACAGAAGAAGAAAAGCCCACCATGATTAAAACAAACTCAAAATCAATATGTCTGGCTGGGACATTTTAATAAGCAGAAATTGGTGAATATTATGGGCTTGGTGCTTTCATGCACCCAGATTTCTTGCCTTCAACCCCTGTATGAATCCTCTGTAATGTGTGTGTGGGTGTGTTGGTGGGTGTGTGTGGATGGGGGTGTGGGGGTGTGTGTGTGTGTGTGTGTGAGGAGATCTAAATCCTATTTTTCTAACTTAAATACTGGTCTGATTACTAGACTTATTAATGTGCCGATACCAAGCAACCCTAATGCTAAGGATGTTCCTTGTGACTACATTAATAATCAATTAAACACTCATTTGAATTCAGACCAGTCATCTAAATAAAACAAACAAAACAGCGACCAGTCAAAATTGAGTTTTTGAGCGCTAGGAGCTGTCTGTGGTCAGCAAAAAGGTGAGCTTCTGGTCAGAATTTACTTCATAGAAACCGGTCCTCCGGTTTCTGAGATATTGTGAACAACGCATGCTACCACCTGGGATTGTCGACCAAAAAATACATCGTAATTTGACGTGCAATGCATTAGTTATGTTTTTGATAGAAAACATAACTAATGCATTGCATGTCAAATTACGATGTATTTTTCGGTCCATGTATCAGTCAGTCTTGGAGGGCATATCATACTGACCTGCTGCATAACCTCAGCTAGGATAGCTGGCATGCTGTCGTTAAGGAAGTCAGAGCTCTAGGAGAGGTAGAACCTTTCTTCAGGAAGTACCAGGAAAAGGTTATTCTGTGTCTGACATACACAGTCATATCAAAACTAGTAAACACAAAGATGGGTACCAGCCAGAAGAACTGTTACAGCCTACTTCAGTTGACACCTGGGTGCAGGGGCCCCCGCAGTCCAAAGGGCCCTGCCCTTGCCTGACAATTTTTTTGAGATCAGAAAGGACCACACGCAGATCCAGGGATACACATTTTTCTCCACCTACTAATAACAAAAGTTTGACCCTCTGCTCTTCTTATAGACAAACAATTCAAGACTTTTATAAAATAAAAGGCTGGAGATGTTCGTAACATTTCTCTCATGATAGTCTCTGTCTTTAATTTATTCTGGTGCTAGTAAATCATGCAGTTCTCACTGCCATATCCAAAAATATGATTGTGTTCATTTTCTGCTCTTTAGAGACCCACAAATCAATAATAAGGAGACAGTTCTTTAACTTACATGCAGGAAAATTCTCTCCTTTGATGATAAGCGTGAACTTTTGTTTGTTTACTGATCTCGGATAGAGAGAGAGAGAAAGAGAGCCAGGGAGAGAGATAGTGTGAAAGCTTGCAGCGCTGTCGCTCTGATTTTTGCTTTAAAACGATGTAAAGTTACCCAGATCAGACAGAGCAGAAAGATCGAGGAGGGCTCAAAACAATGCGTCATCAGCAACAGCTGCATATTAACCTGTTCTTACCCCCAGATGTGCATAAATACATCAAATAAACTTATTTTTTAATCAACAATTGAAATAAATCTTTCTTATCGGTTATCAGCCATCAGGAGTAGGAAAATATTGGTTATCGTATCGGTTCAAAAAAATATTTATTGTGCATCTCTAATATATACAGTACTGATAACAACTTGTTCAAAATTGATTTTTTAAAACTTAAAACACACATTTTGTGCTTTTTTTGTTTCAGTTTAGGTTATAATAGCCACAGTCTATATAGGCCCACCTTACTTTTGTTTATTAATGATAATGATGGTTGTAATACACCAACACAATCATTTTATACTGGGTTTTTTTGGTGTTATTTAATGACACTTTTCATATTAGGTTTTTGTTCATCTTTGTCATATGATTTTTCATCTGCAGAGGCATGCTCCCTGGTATTAAAAGCTGCACTAATTACAAAAAAACCCATTGTACCATGAGCTCATACATGCATGTCTGTGATAAATTGAAGTGTCCCTATTTGTAAATATGGTCACCCTAGTTTAAAGGGGACGTATTTTACCCTTTAAAGGCAAGTTTATATTGTTCTCAGACTTCCCCAAAACATGCCCGTGAAGTTTATTGCTGAAAACAAAACAAAACAAAAAAAAAACCACTCTGGTATTGGATTTTTGCATGTCTAAAAACCCCTCTGTTTCAGCCCTTCTCAGAACGAGCCATTTCTGTGTCTGTGGCTTTAAATGATAATTTGCTGTCTGACTCCACCCCTGACCAGACCTCCCACAGGAAATGGATGCAGCACTCCTGATGTTACAGACACTTTTGTCCAAAGTTCAGGACCTAACTGGGATTGGAACCATCAATCTCCCAGACCATAGTCAACCCACTGAGCTATCCAGCATCTCAGCTGGTTGCTGAGAGGAGGGCTGAACTTTTCCTCTAAGTGGGGGAGGGCCAACCAAACCTGGGGGCGGGTGCTTACACCCTATGTGAGGTCACTAGGTGTAAAATCTAAGTACAGCTTGATTTAGCATACATTTTCTGAAAGGTGGAGAAAGAGAGTAGGAGAGGGAATGGATTTTTCTGGTTTCTAGTAGGGGGTTGTGTACAGGCCAGGGGCACATATTTTGTTAGAAAAGCCTGAAAAAGTGATTTTTGCATAATATGTCCCCTTGAACCTGATATAGCCAACATACAACTTAATCTCCATTTTCAAATATCAAATCAAAATGTCACCATGCTATGAACTGCCATCTGTTCACTGTGCTCTTTTACAACCAGGTAGTTGAAAATTATGGCACTAGACAGAAGTCTCCATTAACCAGAGCTACAGCCTGAGGATGTGGTGAGATACAGGGCTACAGTTTATAACATTTGACCAACACTGTGAGCTTGTATTGATAAAATATTGATAGCTAGTTCAACCCACTGGTAATTGTGTTGCAGACACTGCTCAATCTTAAAGTCAGCTGTATTTGTGTGATAGAAAAATATCTGTTTGCTTTAAGCCTGCATGATTTTAGTGCTCTTATTGCTGTATGGCCTGGCACAGGAGACAGAAGAAGTCCTAGCTACGGTTAGGTATTGTTTTAAGTTTTGTGCAGCTTGCACAGACTGAGTCCACCGTATGAAAACTCAGGCAGAAGCACAGGCATTGCTCCATGATGCTGTGAGACAATTTCAAGAAATTCATGCTCTGCTGAAATAAAGTGTACATAAATCACACAGCCCATTCCTAGCCTTTCATTTGCAGCCATGTTTGGGGGAATCATGTTGGGGTGGCGAGGTACTGAAATGAAGCACCTAAATCTTTGTTGTAATTCAGTCCAGCAGGTATAAGATGTGTTGGAACCAGCACCATGGTAGTACTAGTTCTGATATTCATCTATCCTGGGCCAGAAACAAACCAACTCACAAATATGAAATCACAACCTAAATTTGTGGAATTTCCTCAACCAGTCAGATTGATCTCATAAAACCGTTGCCGTTTCGACCTTTGATAGAACAAAACATGAAAGAACATTTTAATTATCATTATTTTTTTCTCCAGCAAATATTTATGACCTACTGGAATTGGCTCCAAGACCCACTTTTAGGTCATGACTCACAGGTTGAGAGCCACTGCTCTAGATTATGGCAGTCATTTTTAACTGGTCTAGCCTCAGGACCCACTACAACCTCTTTACTGAGAAACTGCAACCCAATTTTCAAGCAGATTTCAACCATTCAAATTATGCATCTCCAGAAATTAACACAATTTCACAGGAAATGCAGCTTTCTTATCCCAAGTACTGAGATAAATAGGTCAAAATGTTGAAGAAAGTCTACTTTACCACTCTTGAGTCCCTTGATTGTAGCAAAAAGACACCTGTGTCTGGAAGGTCCAATGACTGGCTCATCAGGTATTCCTGGCAACCATTACACCATGAAGACAAAAGAACACTCCAAGGAACTAAGAGAAAATTGTTATTGAAAAGTATAAGTCAATACAAAAAAAAATTCAAGGTGTATAACTTCCCCCAGAGTTCAGTTAAATCTATCATCAAGAAATGAAAGGAAAGTGGCACATGAGCAACCTTGCAAAGCAGATGGATACGCCCGTTCCCTTGTTTCCCACTGGGGAATCCATCTTGTAGAGCTCCCATCTTAACCATTTGGGCCTGGTTAGAAAGTGACAGAATCAATCAGCGACGAGGGGCAGTACTTTCAGGGGCAGCAGAGTTGTGATGTTAACAGGCAGCAGCAAGAGCCCGGTGCAAATTGGTGGAAAAGCTTAGTGTGGACACTGCTAAAGCACCAGTTTTATCAGAACTTGACGGCATTTCTTCATTAAAAGAAGAACAAAGAACAGCAGTGAGTTGTTTTCTTTTCAAAAACGGCAAAAGTCGAGTACTTACATGTCTATAGTCGCCATGTTTCACGTTATTCCTTGGTAGCTGCACATGCGTAGCTTGATAGCTGCTACGTCATGTGTTTTGTTGCTCTGATTGGCCCATAGAGATGTGACAGACAGAACGTTCATCTAATCACACTCCGAGTTTTTTTCAAAGCCTCTACCTTTACCCAAACATTTCCTATTGAAGCTTTCCAGATGGATGTGTGACGCAAATCCATCTGGCGTGTCAGGTTAGCACATGAGTGAATCTTCCTAAATATCACAAACTGAGTGCCTGTGCAAGAAGAGACCAGTGAGAGAGGCCACAAATCCACCTGTGCCTACTCTGAAGGAGTTAAAAGCTTCTGCAGCTGAGATGGGACTCAGCATACAAGAACTCAGTTAAATCTCCACTAGAGTTTGCCAAAACGCATGCAGGAGACTCCATGGTCAAGTGGAACAAAGGTTCTTTGGTATGATGAGACCAAAATAGGTTTTTTAGGGATCAGACAGGACCCTTTTTGGTGGGCACCAAACACTGCACATCACCACAAACACACCATCCCCACCGTGAAGCACGGTGGTGGCAGCATCATGCTGAGGGGATGCTTCTCAGTAGCTGGCCCTGAAAGGCTTGTAAATGCAGTGAATTTCCCAAATTATAGAAAAATCCTGAAGGGCAATCTCATTCGGTCTACAAGAAAAGTACAGCTTGGTAGAGGATTTGTTTTCAAGCAAGACAATGACCCGTAGCATACAGCAAAAGCTACACTGAAATTGTTTAAAGTCATCAAGGGGAATGTGCTGGAGTGGCTGAATCAAAGCCCAGACCTGAATCCAATAGAGAATTTGTGGCTGGACTTAAAAAGGGCTGTTCATGCCCAATCCTTGTGCAACTTGACAGAGCTTGAGCAGTTTTGTGAAGAAGAATGGAGTAAAATTGCATTGTCCAGATGTGCAAGCCTGATTGAGTCCTATCCACACAGACTCAGTGCTGTGATTGCAGCCAAGGTGCTTCTACTAATTACTGACTTGAAGGGGGTAAATATAATGCGGTCACTTATTTTACATCATATATTTTTATTTAATTGACATTGCTTTGTAGAAATCTGTTTTTACTTTGAAATTAAAGAGGTTTATTTTTTTTTTTGTCAAAATATTCAAATTATTTTGACTGTGATTGATTTATAAAATGAATAAAAGAGTAAAACATCCAAGCAGCTGAATGCTTTTATAAGCACTGTACACTGACTAGTGTCCTAACTGATTAGACAAGGAATTGTAGGTCGTCAATTAAGCTGTAAGTATCCAGAAAAATTTGCTCCTCTCTAAGCCATCCCTTATATTTTCCTCTTGCATACAACTGGTTGCATACATTGTGTTTGTGTGGGTTCGTGAGCCTCGTGGTGCAATTGTCCCCAATGTCATTTTAATCTGGGCTCGCTACTCTAAACTCTATCTAAAGCTTTGAAGATATAAAGAGACTTAAATTCCCTCTTTTTTTTCCTCAAAGTGACACCCAAAAATGCTCACAGACACAGATTCACCCACCCAAACATTCACTGAAAGGCTTCATTTGCATCCATTTTAGGCCCTACAGAACAATTGTGATCTATGAAGCATCACCTTCTGTTTAATTGTTTTGTTGCCCAGAGGATGTAATGATTATGCATGCTACAACACGCCAAAGTGATTGTCTTTGTGCACGTCAATATTTGTGGAGGTGGAGAATAGGCTTATGTGTGTGCAGAGTCCAAGTGTGAGGAGACATTGCTGTTGGGGCCTTTCATTTCTCTCCTCATGCTGTAGTTCTTGTCAAAAATGGCACATCACCCAATATTATTTTAGTAAGGCGTGGGCGACGAGGATAATTTCTTTTGTTATTTTACAGATGTTTTTGAATCTTTATACTTGTTTTATATAAGTCATGCTGCCTACATCCAGCTTTATGTGTATTTGCATGCCTGTGTGTGTTTTTGTGTACCGCTAAGGGCAACAAATGTCCTTTATCGCTGTCAAAATGCCAAATAAGTTATCAACACTTCCCCGCCTGCTGCTGTGACATCTATGCCCACACATATGCAGACACACACTCACACAAGTCAGCAGGCATACAGAATTACTCAGACACACAAAAACTGGCTGAACTCACACTGTGTACATTTTATTAAGGTGAGAGTGAAGAATTGGCATTTGGATGAAAAGCAGAATTTTTTCGTATTATAAAGTGTTTCGGTGTGTGCTGGTACAGTTGGAGCTCTGTTTGTGTGTGCGGGCTGTTTGCATTAATGCTTTTGGCATTTCTTCACTGTCTGTTGAAAACAGTTCTCGGGTATAAATGTAGATTTTCACCTTTGTGACACACAAACACTCACTCAGCTGTATTGACTGGTGTCTTACTTGGAAAACCCGAGGCAGTTGAGTGGGTTGGATTTCAAAATATTCTCTCTGGCCATTTATAATGGCTACTTTGGACGGTGATACAATGAATTAATTAGCAGGACCAAATGAAATGGAATTATCCCGGGGTTTGACTGCTTTTTTCAGCAATGCTGTTCTTTAAGAGATGGAAAATCACTCCTAGGCATTCATGATGATATAAGAAAAACACTTTACTGTTGAGTTATCAAATGACGTATGATTTAAATACAGAACAAATACAGAGAGAAATTTACTGGATGCCCACTTTACCCTATGGAAACACACTTAAGACTACAAAATTCAGCATCATATGTCTAATTGAGTACTTAAAAATGAATTTCCAAGAAGCCATGGAGTAAAACTACATATCTGTGATGGTTAAATTGGCTCTATACGGGTTAAGATGGAGCATTCAAGGGACTTAAAGAAAGCAGGAAGGGAGAGTTTTATGTCCTTGAGTCTCATCATTTGCCAAATAAAGCAATCATACATGCTTTCAGTCTTATTTTTATTCATCTCCTGTCCTTTCCAGGCTTTTTTTTTTTTTATTAATGATTTAAAATACAAATGTAAGTGTGCAGGTACCTACATAGTGCATACCCCCCCCAAACACACATGCTGGGAACTTGGGTAATGTAGAGTTTTCACTGCAGGGGATGGTAGGAATAATTAAATATTTAACCCTTCCTGTCCTGCTTTCTCATACTCATTCTCTCTGCATACCTCCACCCCACAAACACACACACATGCACACCCTTACACACTCAGAACAATGTGTTCTCCCCTTCCTGTTTCACTGTACCGAAGCCATTATAAAGTATATGTACATAAATTACAGCGCCCCTGGTTGTATAGTCATTAAAGTGAAGTCAATGTAATAATGTAAGTGATGTGTATAATGGATTATAAATAATATAATACACAAAATTTATACTGCAGTGTTTTACCTTGAAGTGCCCTGAGACATAAATAGTAGACAGGGGAAAAAGAGGAGAGGGCTCCAAAGCACAGCAGAGATATCTTCTCCATTAAACCATTGTTTTTTTAGGCCACATTTGGGTAGGCGAGTGTAATAAGAACAGGGTTCCTGTGGTGTTTTCAAGGTACAGTGTGTAACATAGCATTTAGTGGAGCAAAGCAGGTAAAAATTGAACATTTATAAGTGTGTTTGAATTAGAGTTTAATCACCTGGATAATGAAATATTTTTATTTTTATCAACTTAGAATAAGCCTTTTATTCATACAGGAGAGCCCCCCTCTATGGACTTGGCCATCTTGCATCCCCATGCTTGTACACTACAGCTTGTACAACAGCAGGCAGTCTCACAATTAGTGAAATGGGGACCACGTGAGTGCACTGAATGTGTCTCAAGTGATTTTAGTAAAAAGACACCTGTGTCTGGAAGGTCCAGTCTCTGGTTAATCAGTATTCCTGGCTACTATTACACCATGAAGACAAAAGAACACTTCAAGTAAGAAAAATGTTATTAGAAAGTATATGTCAGGGGATGGATACAAAAAAAATCCAAGGTGCTAAACTTTCCCCAGAGTTCAGTTAAATCCATCATCAAGAAATGGAAGGAATTTGGCACATGTGTAAATCTGCCTGGATCAGGCTGTCCTCACGAACAGAGTGACCGGTTAATGTTCTGTAACATTTATTGTGGGCCAGTCTGAGATGCAAGACAAAATTTGGTAGTAAGCATGCACAACTCCAGTAGTAACCATAGCTTAAAAAGCAGGTGCTGCAGTAGTTTCTGAATGTTGGAGCTTGTCAGTGGTTAAAACCCAGTCTGCAGAAGTGAATAAACATCTTCTCAACCATGCTTCAGTGTGGCCCTTTGCTCATGTTTTTATAAAGAAATATAGCCCATTTTTGGTAAAAACGGCCACTCTACTAACTGCGTATGAGCAAATTGCTATCCCAGCAACAACAATTTTGCATACCAGCTTATGGTACAACTAAACCCCACCTTTAGCTACTACAATAGGTGACTATCATCAAGCAAAGTCTTGGCTCACACTGTTCAGACTAGTGGTTTAAATAGTGGCGTAGGTACTGTTTATGGGATAAAACTGACAAAAAAAAGTACAGTTTAAATAAATATTTCTTTTATATTTGCAGATTTTCGGTGATATAAACATGCACCATTTTCAAAAATGGGAGATTAAAATAGTGATACTGCAACACAAGATAGTGTTCAACAGTAGCCACCATTGTTGAAATTTCTTTGCCTATTTATACCCAATGAACACATCTTTTGACCATGGAGTACTGAGAGAAAACCTACGCATGCACAGAGCAACAAGCAAACTCCACACAGACAGAAAAGTCTAGACACTAACCATTGTACCCATGTGCAGCCAAGTTTGACCATGTAGAAATAAATGTGGCAGCATTGCAAAATATGTTTAAAAAAATGTCATTTTACAAAACGCAATCTAAGTTCTTGAAGAGTTTTTTGGGTGTCTTGTTTTGTTTGTTTCATCATTAAAAAAATGTTTCTTGTCTCGCATTCTTTTGAAGAAGTCAGATGTGGAATCCTGACAAAATATCTACACAAATAGCAAATAAAAATGTTAGTAGAAAGTCTAGCTAAAGCATGCTTGCGTGCACTCCAGCCAATCCCAGCTTTAACCCCTGTCGCTCTGCAGTGTGAAATATAACAATATCCTCTGTACTGGAGGCCCTTTCTGCTGCATTGCACAGAGTTAGCCTTGTAATATCTCTGCCTTTGCACCCCACTGAGGATGAGATTACATTAAAATGTCCACAGAGCAGATCTTATGTGACAGACATGCCTTTCCCATTTTGCATGCACAAAGGTTAAAATCCAGCAAGCCACTGCAGTTTCATCTCATTAAACCCGGGTCGCATGAAACTCATTGAGTCTCCTTCCTTCTGTGGGCCTCTTTAAAAGCATTTAGAAGCTCAATATTCATCTGCTGCCTCTACAAAAACAAGGCAAATGAAATGATTTTATGAGAGCCTGAAATGAACTCTGCATGGTTATTGATGAATAAATTAGGTTCTTTTGACATTTTGCAGAGGACCCGACCAGCAATGAGAATTATTTCTTCATTATGCTATTATATTATTTAAAGCTTTACATCAAACTTTTAATATCTTTGTTCATCATACATGAATGTGTTTGATGTGAATATCTTAATAAATTGGGGGGTGCTTTGTTAAGCCAGTGATGCAAAATCAATGTAATACTAGACAGAATATTTAGCGGGCAAGTGAGCTGTGAAGATTGGGAAACTACACTCTCATTCCTTCCATTTACACTCACACATTAAGAGGGCTTCTGTCTTTCGTGCATGTATAATTGTTAAGCACAGAGGAGGCTAGTTTGTGTGATCATAGCTGTAATTTATTTAAACATGTTATCGCTGTTGTGCTGCATGCATTTATCTAAATTCTTCGAATGTAACTATAACAAGTCTGTCTCAGAGGATTATTTCCCTTCTTTCACATTCATGGAAAGAGTGCGTGGTTGTAAAACAAATGAATGAAAACACATTACGCCTATGTAGAGGTGTGTAAGCAAACGAGGCAGATTCATGATAATGGCCAAAACTGCTGGTAGCAGAAGTACATCTATGATTTAAATATATAGGTCAGATCGGGCTCATTAGTGGTTCATAGTGAGTGCGTTTGCTCTGCTGGGAATAGTAATAATAGAGGACATGTTTATGCATGAGATTCACAGCGTGGAGGTTCTGTGCGGTTGCTGCGTGGCATAGGCCGGTGTCCAGCCGCTCACGCAAAATATGACATTGGTAAATTAATGACGAAGTGCTACAGCTTGGGTGATGCTGGTAAATAAATTAGCCCTCATGAGCGGGCGCTTCCTCAGAGATTTCAGACTTCAGAGGGAAGGGAAGAAGGCGCTCAGAGATGTAAAAGCAGTAACAATTTCAAGATTCCTCTTTTTTTCCCGTCCTTTCTCTCTTATTTTTCCTCATCTTCCCTTCCCCTTCATCAATCCGTGGCCTCTACTCCCAATCTGTCAGTTCTCCTTTGAAAAAGCAAGAGGTGAAAAGAAGGGATGGGGGGGGAAAAGGGAACAAGAGAAGGAGATGGAAGATGATGGTTCTCAGAACACAGCTACAATTTCAATATTAAGATGGGATACAATTTCAATAATAGAATTCGACCCCGGCTCGCTTCCTGTCTGTGTCTCTCTCTGGGGAAGCCGTGCTGTCAGATTGCGTTTTCACCAGGATGGCTTAAACTGGGGGCTAATCCATCTTGCTCCGCTGAGAACGCTCACAAACAACATCATCTGACATCATCCAGGCTCTTCAACACTTGGAAATTCAGATGAAGATGCCTACAGCTCTCTGAACTCATGGCTCTCTCCTCTGAGTGTTGGTCCTGACTGGCTGCCAAAGCGGGGAAAATCACAGATGGGTTGTGCACTGTCAAGGTGACTTCTGAAATACCTTGATGCACATGGACACATACATACACAACCGACACGCTCTTCACAGTAGTTTCAGGATGGTTAGCATATTAGAAAAGTAGCTTGACTTGTGTTGCTGTTCTTCATTTATACTTCCTACCCTTCATATCACCGCACGACAATAGCCTAGTCCTCTCTTTTTTAATAGATTTTCACTCAAGCTTCTCCTCTGCTGAGATTCTAATTAAAAGGTCTTCAGGTTTTTGATAGCTGGGCTGCAAACCTCATCACCAGGTGGAAGCTGGCGCTAATGGACTTACTCTACATTTACTCACAAGAAGTATCATAGAAAAGGTGTTTGAGCTGTTATGTAGCTAACATTTAGCCTTTAAGTGTGGTAGGACAAACTCAGCGGGACACATCGGTAGGTCATTTTGTGAGTCCATCCTGGCAGAAAAATGTTAGACTCAGTCCAGTTTAACAAAATTTCCTCAAGCAATATAATTTAATCTAACCTGTAATATAATTTAGTCCAGTTAATAAAAAAAAAAACACTAAAACAATATGTTCATGAACTGGATGTAATAAAACAATTACAATAAAAAACAACATCCATAAATTATTTTTTGTTTTTTAGATATAAAATATACTACTTCACAGCTCTTGAAAAAAGCTTAATTGAAATAAAAAGATTGAATTTTAGAAAAATTAAATAAAGGTATTGTTTTCCCCCTTTCTTGTTTTATAGATTTTTGAATAATGTCACAAAATAAATAAGTAAATAAATCTCAACACATTAAAAACTGAACAGCTTTAACATGTGCTTTTTTCTGTCTCTCCCTATTCCTTTCCTATTGAAAGTTTAAATCTGAGCTGAAATCAGGCCGGTATCAGTCAGGCCTTGAGTCATGTAGGGATATATGACTTAAAACCGAAACAACTATAAGGGTACATAATTTGTCAGAGAATGATTATGCCACTGATCATATAAATCTCTTATTTCATTTACAGTGGTGTGAAAAAGTATTTGCCCCCTTTCTGATTCCTGAGTTTTTTGCAAATTTGTCGCACTTAAATGTTTCAGATCATCAAAACAATTTTTATATTTCACAAAGACAACCCAAGTAAATAGAAAATGCAGTGTTTGAATGATTATCTAATTTTTTAAGGGGGGGGGGGGGTCCAAACCTATCTGGCCCTGTGTGAAGTAATTGCCCACTGAACCTAATAACTTGTTGCGCCACCCTTGGCAGCCATGTCTGAAATCAAGCGTTTGCGATAACGGGTGATGAATGTTTCTCATCACTGTGGAGGAATTTTGACCCACTCTTCTTCACAGAATTGCTTTAACTCAGCCATATTGGAGGGTTTTCCAACATGAACTGCTGTTTAAGGTCACACCACAGCATCTCAGTTGGATTTAAGTCTGGACCCTGACTGGGCCACTCTGAAATCTTAATTTAGTTTTTCTTGAGCCATTGAGAGGTGGACTTGCAGGGGTATTTCGGGTCGTTGTCCTGCTACATGCACTTGAGCTTGAGGGCACATACTGATGGCCAGACGTTCGCCTTCAGGATTTTCTGGTAGACAGCAGAATTCATTGTTCCATCAATCACAGCAAGTGGTCCAGGTCCAGGTCCTGAAGCAGCAAAGCAGCCCCAGACCATCACACTGACACCACCATGTTTGACTGTTGGCATGATGTTCTTTTTATCAAATGCTGTTATTTTTACGCCCGATGTAACGGGACTCAAACCTTCCAAAAAGTTCAACTTTTGTCTCGTCAGTCCACACAATATTTCTCCAAAATCTTGAGGATCATCAAGATGTTTCTTGGAAAATGTGAGATGAGCCTTTGTGCTCTTTTTGGTCAGCAGTGGTTTTGGCCTTGGAACTCTCCCATGGGTGACATTTTTGCCCAGTGTCTTTCTTATGGTTGAGTCATGAACTCTGACCTTAACTGAGGCCAGTGGGCCTATAGGTCTTGGGATGCCATTCTGGGTTCTTTTGTGACCTACTGGATAAGTCGTGGTTGCACTCGTTGGCTGACCACTCCTGGGAAGGTTCACCACTGTTCCTTGTTTTCTCCACTTGTGGATAATGGCTCTGACTGTGGTTTGCTGGAGTCCCAAAGCCTTGGAAATGTAAGCTTTTCCAGACTGATAGATTCCAATTACTTTGTTTTTTCATTTGTTCTTGAATTTCTTTGGCTCGTGGCCTGATGCATTTCTTTTTGAGATCTTGTAGCCTACTTCATTTTGTCTGACAGTTTCTATTGAAGTGATTTTTTAATTCAACAAATCTGGCAGTAATCAGGCCTGGGTGTGGCCAGTGAAATTGAACTCAGCTTTCCAAAGACTGTGGTTAAACACAGTTAACTCATGATTTAACAAGGGGGGCAATTATTTTTTCACACAGGGCCAGAGAGGTTTGGATAATCATTCAAACACTGCATTTTCTATTTACTTGGGTTGTCTTTGTGAAATATAAAAGTTGGTTTGATGATCCAAAACATTTAAGTGTGATAAATATGCAAAAAAAAAAAACAAAAAAAAAACAACCCCAGGAATCAGAAAGGGGGCAAATACTTTTTTACACCACTGTACGCTCAGTCCTCAGATCAGATGTCAGTGTGGTTAGTGCAAGACATGCTTAGACTTGTAATGTTTGACATCAGCACATTTAATGATTATGAGTGGATGGAAAAAAATAGGTCAGTTTTAATCCATCTAGGTCTTTTGGAAGAATCCACACACAAAAGCCCACCAATTTTTGATTGAAAAGTCTCTTTTTCTTTGCCATCTTTTCTTTTTTTCAAAGCACAGCATCTCTCCTTATCCCTAATTCACTTTCTCTGCATTGTTTCTGTGACTCCCCCAACTTCTTTGTGTCTCTGCAGCAGCAAGCTGCTCACAGATGTGCCGTCCCCTCTCTAGTCTTCTCTGAACACAGGTTCAGCTGTGGTCCACTAATTAGTGACCTCGGGTCTAGGCCTTTTAGAGTTTTGAATAACAGCAAACAGCTAAAGATCAAATAGAAAGTATGCATGTGACGTCACAGGCAGCTGTAGTCTCTGCAGTTCCAGCAGCTGAGTGGCAGAAAGCATAAAGTGGTGACAGAAATCAGGAGTGAGCAGCGTTATTTCAGCTTTGTTGTCATCTTTTTTAATGACTTCATCTTAGTGATGTTCACAATAGTCAGTACAGATCGAAAGCTGATGAAATATGTTTACAGAAATGTTTTGAGCTGAAGTATTCAGTTAATGATGAAAATAAGTTAAACACAACTCCACTCTCTGTTCTCTCTTGATCTGCTGAAACTTAAGGCCCTCATTTTCGATTTCTGCCATGTCCTAAAATCTCTAATTCAAGTCTGTTTTCCTCACGTTTTCATCCGTTCCCCATTAAGCAGACAGCCTTGTTTACCGTTGATTGCAAACATGCCAGCTGACAACACTTACATCTATTATCCCAGTGGTTCCCAACCTTTTGTCCTTAGAACCCCCCACCCCCAAGCCAAGTACCCCTATGACCCACACAGAAAAGAGTAATCTCTTGGTTAAAAAAACCTTCAACTTTAATTGTTTAATTGATGAAAACCTAATAAAGTAAACTCATTCATGTCTCACAATTCTTGACATTGAAAGGCACGGATCCAGTAAGACTCTTTGTGCTGTTAGCACCTCTTTTGCACTGAATCCACTAAAGAATTTGCTCTGATGAAATGCAGACGCTAAAACGCCCAGAAATTTTCCCAGCCCCACTCAGAAGTGCTTGTTCTGCCACAGGCAAAGTGGCACATCAGTGGCTGTGTGCTGAGATTACCAATATCACAATGTCAGAGTGAGACTGAAAAAATTATATTCAGACCAAGGTCACGTTTCCTCAGAGACATGAGGCAAAACACACACCCTTCGACACAAGTAATTATTAGAGCATTAATGTTAACGCATTAACGCTTGTGATTAATCTTGAAACCTTAATGCATTAAAAAAATAATAACACATTTTAATCATATGACTAAGTTTGGCCACAACTTCCTCCTGTAATCCTCCAGCAAGGATGTTTTTGCCTGGGGGAGAAGAGGTGACAGGTGGGTCAGACACAGTCAACAGTGATGAGTGAGGAGACAGACACAGGTCTGCTCAACGGCAGTTTTCTTTTAAAACTCCAGCAAATACAGGTCGAGATAAAAGCAAAGCTGTGTGCACATACTGCAGCGATAAACTGTCTTTACACCGAAGCACAACGAGTCTAAGTGCATCTTTGCTAATGTTAGCAAAGATGCTAACAACAACACAGGCTTAAGCTATGGTAGTCAAGCTACACCGGCGGAGTCCAGCAGACCTGGATTTGTCCACAAAACGACGACGTCTAAACTAACTAATGCGAACAGTAATGGCTTGCCAAAGACCGCAGACCATCAACATCGTTGACGACAAGGGGCTTCAAGATCACCAGATTGCCTTAGATGACCCCTACCACAGAACACCAATGAGTAGAACTATAGTCACAAGAACCCGTGAACTGTATAGCAGTGAAAGTGGAGCAGCTGGTCCAAGCTACATTTATTATACTGATGGGAGACCACTGGACATCAGTCTGCCACCACAGCTACCTCAGGGTAACAGCACACCTGATCATTCACTTTACATCACAAGTTATTTTGTAACCGATATGTTTGTCTGCTGGGCTCGTCTGCAGATTATAAATATGATTGCTTAGAGAATTAAGACATTCTGAATTACAAACCATTACAACTAAGCTAAGATGTTAAAATTTAAAAACTATAGTTTGTCAAATATTTCTTTACTCAAACACCATACTTTCACTTCTTTTATCTGAAACAAAAATATAAGTAAATGATAGTATTTAATAGGTATAATTTATAAATAATAATGTTTTTTCATAAAGCACTTTCAAATTGCTGTACATAGAATTAAGAGAATGAAAATAAAACACTTGACAATAAGAAAGTTTAAACATTTTAAAATGTATAAAACAATATTAAAACTATTTTTAAAAAATGCTGTGATTAATCATGACCAATCACAGCATAGTGATGTCAATAACTTGAGTAATTTTTTTAATCTATTAACAGCACTAGTAGTTATTAGATGATTCTATGGTAATTTCTAAATCACATAAAACACATTATTATCAGACAAACTAGTAGGTTTGGAAATCCGTCCCTGGCCAGTTAGAGCTGAGAGAAGTCATCCTGTGAGGTGTTAAATGTCCTGCTGTGTATAGAAAGATTTTATTAATTGATTAATTTGAACTTTCAGTTTTCTTTAACTGTAAGAATTAACAGCAGCTCACACTGCAACTGACTACAAACGTTACACACGTTTGCACACATGATCTATAATCATAATGAACAGAGCAGTATAGAGACATATGTTAATTACAGGAAGAGGAGGATAACGCACAGATACCCATTACTCTCATCATAGCTGTTTATATGAGACAGCACCAGTCTTTTATTAGACACTACAGAGTTCTTTACACTCCTCATAGTGTTTTAATTTTTTTACACATGTTTTATACTGAAGTGGCTCATGCTGAGTTCCTACAAGTCCCACATTGTTGTAAATAAGTTGTTTATTTTGGGATACACAGTAACAACAGACTGAAGTGGAAAGAGTAGCAAGAGGGAGGGAGGTTGAGCGATGGTGTCAGTTTAATACCTGGTTTCATTTGGTGTTTAAACACATCACTTTAACTGCCTACTGCAGTAAGCACTAGCCTTTGTGGATTATTTACTATTTATAATGACACTGATTTGCATATGAGTGGAGCAATTTTGCACAGAATTTTGAATACTCCTTCTACTACTCCTTATTTACATGCATGCAAATGGGACAGGCCGCAGCCTGCTCGGCTGAGCAGTTTTAGTGCATTTTGTGTGTAGCCTCGATTTCCTCTTTTTGTGTGCTCTGTAGATTTAAAGAAATTTATTTTGCCATTTCCACAGCTGAAAGACACACAAAAAAACTGTGCTGTTCTTTAGTGGATCTGACCCCAAGTCTTTATCAATACCATCAAAACCTCTATCTTTTTGATAGAAGGACAGACAACTTTACATCCTAAACAGAAGTGATATAAGCTTGATAAAGCTTGTGTCAGGGAGTTATAAATGATAAAAGATGAATTTTCTGTTTAGTCCTCTTCACATTAGAAGTGGTGATGCCAATCCATTACAAATACATAACTGAATTCACTACAGGCTACGTAATTGGTAAACTGCAATAATCACATTTATAGCATTAGTATGACATGGAAAGGAATAGAAGTCAAAATTCAATTTGATTTTTCTCCACCTAGAAGTCATTTTTCTGCGCTGGCATTGAACACATCACAATGTTACCATGTCACTTCCTTTAGTTAGCAAATTAATTTTTATCCTGATGATTTCAGTGTGTATTTCCGGACTGCATAGCTTGACATGAATGTCACACCTGTTACATGAAAATTGGTCTGTGCTATGTGTTTTATTTACCCTGACACACCAGAGCAATGCCAGAATGGAAGAGGGAGGTGTGTGTGTGTGTGTCAGGCACACAGATGTGGCTTTATGCTTAACTTGCAATTGCCCCTCAAAGGCTGTAGACTCGACTCCGTCTTTGCGGCGCAATACAAATTTGAACAATGAATGCACCTTCATTTGGCTTTGGAGTGAATACTCACATTTAATTCAAAGTTTGAAAAAAGAATCGGATTTTCAAACTCTGATGAATTCACAGATCACCAAAACAATGTGACTCAGTGAAATGGTTTTACTAACTTTAAAACACTAAAAGTGAGGTCAATCTTACTGGCCCATTTATCCTTATATTTTTCTTAAATGAACCTTAGTGGAAAAAGTTTGAAAACCACTGCCTATAAGGATCAAGCTATAACACACAAACCATTTCACAAACTGTAAAAAATAAAATTGAGAAAATGTAGATGCATCAGAAAGAGCTCAGCGACACATATGTACAGCAGAAAGAAGTTAACCTCCACGAGTTACTCATATCTGATGTCACAACAATATTGAAAGTAAGTGAAAGTTACGGTTTTAATTACACAGTGGAAATAAAAGCACTGAATTATTTCAGCCTTGTCATGTCTGCTGTTGGGCTGTCACATGGTGAAGCACTTTTCGAGCGAAACAGTGTCGGTGCGATTTTAATAACAGACCCACATTAGGAACATCATACCCAGGATGCTTTGCTGTGAGAAAAAAAAACACATTGGGGCATTATTGCTAGTAGCACCAGTTTAATATTACACCAGCGTCTGTGTTGTCCCCTTTCATCCTTTCATCCTACTTGTCCATTGACTCCCAAAGCAGGAGCCCAGAATTCCCCTCTAACTGGAGCAGAAAATTCAGACTGTCTGCCTTATAGCCCTTATCCCCCCTGCTCCACACTCTCAAACCTGCACACACTTTTCTTTTGCCCTTGCCCTTTAAGCTGGAAATAGTGTGAGTGTGCCTGTGTACCTCAGTGTGGTAAAGTGTCCTTGCATATGGGTTTGTATTTAAAACTCTGTGAGTAAGGGAAAGAGGGGAAAATGAGGACATATGGCTGTGAATTCCCTGAGATCCCACCTAAAACACTGTACTACTCAAGGCATAAATCACCCAGATTGCTGAAACACACAGGATTCCTCTGTCCTTATGTTTATGCACCCGTGTGTGAGTGTACGCACATGTATCTACACACTTCCTCACATGCACGCAGCTGTGCATGAGTCTATGAGTATTCCCTGTGAGCATCCTCCGGTCAGTACGATGATCACACACATTAATTTGCATTTACTTGTAGAGGCATTATGTGGCATATGTGTGTGGTCTCGTGCAGTTGTGTTTGTATTTTTGTGTGTCTCGTGATTTGCATACCAGTGCACCATGATGGGGCTGCTCTAAATCCAGGCCTCTAGCCCTGGGCCTCCTCTATCTCAGTCCGTCTCTGTTTCGGGTTCAGCGCAGGTTCTCTAATGCTATCACTCTCACCATATGGTGGGAGCATCAGTTAAATTGCTGCTGTTTCAGCGTTTGCTGGCCTGCGTACAGATCAACCAAGCACACACTCACACGTGCAGCACACATCTCGAGCTGGCCTGTGAACAGATCCAAACAAAGCCATATGGCCCTTCTCTTTCTTCATTTACCTCATTTATTGTACGTAACCCCGGTGCAGCTGAAGGACAAGAGGAAGCAGAAACACCTGTGTTTGCAGGCTGCACAGCACAGGAAGAGGGATGAAGTAAAGTGATGCGCATAAGACTTTCCATTTGGTCAGCTAGGCTCCCTGCCTCCCAGCTCTCTCAAGTGTCCAACACTAGGATGAGGTCAATGCATGAGATTCAATTAAATTCTGCCTTTTAACATGCCTTGCCTTTTTATCATTATAATATGATTAGGACTGTCAGCATTAATGCATTAATTAGGATTGATTAAAGTCCACAATTAGTGCATAACTTTTTAAAAATCGTGTTTAATCACATGCCTTATTGTCCCTTATAGCACATTTCATTTAAGCCACTGCAAAGTCTCTCTCCAGCCACAGTGATTGGAAATAAGTCCACCACTGATTAAAACCCCTTAAAAAGTTAGAGTGTTAGTTTTGTCAACTAAAACTGTGACTATATGTTGGTCAACAACCTTCCATGAGGAAGACGAGACTAAGGGCCTTTGGACACTGACTATTTTTTTTTTTTGGATCTGTAATCCAACACAAAAACCTCAACGCACTCAAATCTTGCACACTGAGGAGCAGATGCACTAAGATTTTTTGCGCTGCACTAACAGCACCAAGTTCAGCCGAGATTTGCACCCACTCTACTTTTTTTAATACTCTGAAAGTTGCAAAACAATCAGGGTTATTTCATTAAACACCATTATAAACTTCACACCGCAAGTTTACACAGATGTGATCTATAATTATAATGAACAGAGCAGAAAGGAGACATTTATTTAATGCTGAGGATAAGGAGGATGCAATGGCTGGGATTCTACTGACCATTATGCAGATCACAGTTTGTTAGAGACGGCATCAGTCTTTTATTAAATACAGTGTTCTTTACTTTTTTACAGTTAAACCAAGTCATAACAGGATCTATGTTAGATATATTGTCACCAAATAGCCGTGATTAATGGCAATCCCTTCATCATCCATATAGGTTTGGTCGCTTCCTTTCAGAAGAATAATCAAACAAACAATATAAATACTAGAGGAACATGTGCCTTGAATTTATGATTAATGAAAAGCAATTAATCAATCCTTAAAAGTGAACATATCCTAAGCACTTATGTGTCACTATTTTGCTTTCATTAAACAATTTATTTTTCATTACAAATATCTGTCTAGCACTAGATGATTGAATAATTTGTTTTACCTAAAAGGGTTGTTATGAAAAAGAAGTTAAGAATCACTGTATTTACAGTAAATGTATGATAAGAATAAATAAAGTCTGTCACTTTCAAAATAAAACATTAAAATATCTCTCTGAAACTAAATGGTTCAAATATTTATCAACTCGGCTGCATTGTTGTTTGTTGGTGGAGTTGTCGTAGTCATCAGTGTTTGGGACGTCATAAGTGCAGGACAGACACATCTGGTACCTACACCGCCATTGCTAGTAGGATGTGTGCTAGATAGTGGATGCTCATGTGAGCTAGCACAACAATGGTACCAAATCCAATACCTCACCAATACTGAGGTTTATATTGAGGGTACAAAGCATCCATCATTCAACATTTAGTTCTTGGATGGTTTTAAGTGCACCAGTAGTACAGGGCACTTTAGTATTCATCTTAATAGGAACGCACTTTGCACCCTTATGCACTCAAAACATTAAGTGTTTAATACAGAAGTATGCAATGTGGAGCCCACCAATGCTCATAGCCAGTTTAAAATGTTCCTCCAACACAAATAGGACTTAAATTTTCCCTCACAGGCCGGAGTTTAGCTAAAAGAAGGCAGGAAAGCAGCATGTCTACCTGTCTTATCTCCACCCAGGGATATGTGTGTGTAAGCGCATACACCCGTATGCGTTTGTGTCTGTTTTGTGGGAACAAGACTGCAACTGCTTCCTCCCCTCCTAGCCATTAGAAAGGGCTCATATAACCAGCCTCTGGGCCTCCGAGAGACACACTCTCTATAAATACACACCACTTAAGGGCCTGTGGGGGGACTCGGTGCACACATACACCCACTACACAAGCTGTAGTTTCACAACTCCCCATTAAGCCTTCAAATGGATGTTTATGCTTTTGCTTAATAGGAACAGGCCTCCGAAAACTGTACGCTTCCAAATATCAGCAAGGTCAAAAAGAAAATAAACTTAATGCTGAGTAGAAAATGGATTCTACATATTCCACTTTTTTAATGCCCCAGTTATTGCTTACTTTACCTATTTTAAACTACACTCATGTGTGGCTTTGATTAACTCGGTGAATAAAATTTGTCATTAAGTGGGCTTAGGGGAGAGGAGGATGGCATTTTTAGAGTTCAACATTTTCTGAAATAAGGTTAGCTGTTGCTCTCTTCATACATCAGTGTGTGCCTTTAGAACATTGTGCTATAAAGGAGATAAAACTGAGGAACAGATGTCCCTGTTGTCCTTCTGCCCTGTGTGTGTGCACGTGCATGTGGCTGTGAAAGCAGAAATCCTTTGCCATTAGTATTTTTGCTCTTTTAGCACCTTGTTTTGGCAGCATGTTCACTACTTTTATCTTGTACCTTGGTAATGGACGGAGCGCATGCACCTACACATACATATACAGACTGCACAAATACACACCGCTGCTACGCTCATGCACATAGTGTTCGAACAGGCGCGCGCACATCTGCATACACGCTTTAAAGTAGAGTCCATCCTCATGTCAATGCTCTTCAGAGATCCATCGTCCTCTCCTCACCTGGCCCCAGGCATCACAGCCCCAGTTTTTTTTCCTGCATCAGAATGTCAGGCCTGTATGTCTGGCCATTTAGAGCATCCCAGTAGAGTTTCTGTCTGTCTGCATGTCTGGTAGTCTGTTTGTCTGTCTCATCAAAGCCAGCTTTTCCTAATAGAGGCACCATCTGGGTATCTGTCTATCTGCTCTGACTGTCTGTCCATCTGTTTGTCCAAACACATACTTGTGCCAGTCTCTTTCCTGTCTCACTCTCTAGTTATCAAACTTGTTAATTTAACAGAAAGTCCATCAACCCTCGGGCCTGTCATCCCTCGTCCACCTGTTTGTCTGCCTGCTTGCGAGAGAAGTACCAAAATGGATTTTTTAATCCCTATACCAGAGGGCATCCTGATTAATTGAAGCCAATAGAATAATTTTAGCATGCCTGCCATTACTTACTGAATGGCTGATATGGATGGGATGTATAGATGCCCCCCCCTAAAATAAAGTTTTATTATATGACTGTATTTGGAAATGAGATGGAGCTTTACAGGTCCCCATGGGGATATTGAGGCACTGCTGCTGTGGATAAAATGATCTGCAGAGTAATATAGGCTGTTTGTCATGACATAATGAAACAAGAGAAGAACAAATAACTGAATTAACAGGAACGCAATTGGCAGAAGAGAACGACTCATGAATCAGCAGTTTCTGTCAGATCCTCTTGGCATAATTCAAAAGCTTTTAACACATTGCTACAGAGGGAAGACTACGTAGAAACACCTTAAGACTGTAAAAAATAATTAAAAGTATAGCTATTATTTATATTTCAAACTGAAAATTGTGAAATTTGTGATAGAGTGGTTGTGGCCTCTTTTTTTCCATTTAGTTAACCCTGAGTCACTGCTATTCTGTGTGTATATTAATATGGACAATATGTCTCTTTCTGTTGTGCAACAGTGAAGCCAAACGACAGGAGTTAACATGTTGCACAGATGACATAATTTTAAGCCTTGATATGTGCAAAGGGATCTGGGTGTTGGGCCTGCAGATTTGGCATCACCTCTGCTAACTATAGCCCACATTTAACCCACCAGTAAAACCTCAACGCTCCCTCAGAAAGGTAGTCCACAGCAGAGCAGTGGAAGTTTGAAAGTAAGCTATCACTGTTTTCTTCAGCTGTATTATTATTATCCATCACACTGGCTCTCACCTTTCCTCTTCTTTATTAGTCCATGTAAAAATGGAGCCACTGTTGTCAAAACAGCTATTAATGAGGACCTTACATCTGTTCCTTTCTGTGTCAAATATCTAGTAAGCAAAATTCTAAATCAGCATGATAATAAGCAAGGCTGTACCTGCCACTGTGGTCACAGAGGTCAGGTATTTTTTCCAATAACAGGGATCTGCTCTGCGAGTAAGGAAGAGAGTGAAAGGTCGGAACAGGTCAGGCCACACCCAGGTTACACACTTGCAATACAAAATTTGTTTTAGCTAGCAAGATGACAGAAAATGTCTAAAAGGCAGTCAGATTTAAACCAATAAGTCAGACTTAGCTTGTACCAAAGAAGTCCAAAGTTGTTTCAGTGGAGAATTATGGTGACAGTGCTGAGGAGAGCAGCAACACAGCAGCAGTTAATGTAGCTAGAAGTGGCAGCTGTGGCAAAGATTTTTTAGCCTCGTTGGACCACTGCTTACATAGTTAAACCCCATTCTAGACATGAGGGCTTGGATTGTCAAAGGACATTAAACTGCTTGTGACCCTCAGAGTAAAGACAGAAGAAGAGAAATGTGTACACAGGGATCAATGGCTGTTTTGTGGGCTGTTTTGGACAAATAAAATGGTACACTTTATTCTCATTTTCTGCTGTGCTGCTTCATTAGAGTTATGAGTGCAAAATTTGGTAAATAAATATTTCAACTGTGCAGTGGGTTTTGTGTTTAGAAAGTTTAGTAGTGTTTGTGCTGAGAGTAGCTAAATGAGCTGGTGTTGATTTTGCACTGTCCTTGGTGCTGGAACAGGGCAGATTTGACTGACAGCTCATAGAGACTGAAGGAGAGAGACATGCTCCATCAATGGGTGATTGTACATGCTGCTCTCCATCTGATTCTTTTTTTAACCATTTAGGTTAGTGGGTTGTTTGCAGTCACATGATCTTATTAGTCCTTTTTTGCACAAGGCACCGTTTTTCGTTTTTTGATGTATTTTCGTCTACCCCTTACTGCCCGGAACAACACCCTGTCTGTGTTCGGATCCTGAATAAGCCCATAAGTGCCCAGCTCCACAATCACAGATCAAAGTAAGCTCTCTTTAAGGCTCTTCATGCTCGTATTAAGCAACATAACACAGGATAAGCTCTCTAAAAAGTTAAAGCTTTTAGAATGCACAAACTTTCCAGAGATCAGGACAAAATTCCAGGTCTGTATGACTTAAATAAATGTAAACCTAAAAAATCAGCTATGCACCAAATAAAAACAGACAAAGGAAGCAGTTTCAGATGCACGTTGCAACTATCAGCTCATATTTTCAGGCTGAAGAAGTCGTGAGCTTAAGAAAACTACTTATTATCATTGCTTACTGAGTCAGAGAGCATTGTGTATGGGCTGATCTGCAACGCTGGAGCACAGCAACAGTAGGGCAAACAGATACAAGAACAGCCCAGAGCATTTTATTGAGATAGCACCATACAAGCAGGCAGGATTAACTCATTTTCCATACCTGCTCACTCATTTTCAGGGTCACAGGGGTGCTTGAGCCGATCCTAGAGAAGGCAGAGAACCCCCTTGGACAGGTTCCTGCTGAACTGCAGGCTTATATATTAACAGCAAAGCAAATTCAAACCTGAGGGCAGTTTTTAAATCTCCACTTTGCCTTACTTGGACACCATGAAGAAGAAAGCACACACACACTGGGAACACACGGGTTTCACTTTAAAGAGTCCAGAGCTGAGATTAAAATCTAACTCTGAGCTGACATCATTAACCACTGAGCCACAGAGGCGGGTCACACATTTTCCTCCTCATTTAAGACCACTTAAATGAGGTCAGCTGTAGCAGGAGTCTTTGTACTTGGGGGTAAAAGTGTGCTCTGACAGGTACACCTCAGGGTGCCCCTCAGGGGTATGACACACAGGTTTGAAGAGCTCTGAAGCTCCATCAGCTCAGTTTAGAGACTTGGGCTGGGTGAGTTCCTGAAAAGACAGACTTTTTTTTTACCTATAACTCTACCTGAGGGACAAATGGGACCTTTCTTTGTGTGTGAGCATGCATGTGTGTATTAATGTGTGTGCTTATATTTGTGCAGCACTACAAGAGACACAGTCTTTGTTACTCCTTTGCACAAAATGAAAGTCACTTCATAATAAAGGAAAACTAAGTTACTAGGGCTGATGGCCAGTGGTGGCCTCTCCAAGGCTATCTCAACATTTTAAACACTGACCATCTGTCTGTGTCCTCAAAGAGACTTATGTTAAATCCCCAACTTTTTAAATAGTTTAAAATGAGGATTCTCTCAAATCATGACTTGAAAAAAATATTTTCCATTGTTTAAAGAATCAAGCACATCTGCCATACTGTTTTGATATTGTTAAAAGTTAACAGTAGTGGTATAAGGGCTAGAGTAAATATGATTGGTTGGAGAAGGGTTAATGAATGTTTTTCATTCTGTTATGAGTTTGTGTGTCTGTGCATGCACACAAACCTCAGGTCACTCCAGCATAAGTCATTCCCCCTAAATAGGCCACCCCATAAAAAACAGCTACTTCGCCAGTGGCTGTTATTAAGAAATGAGTAAGGAAATACACTTTAAAAAATTATCTGGACTCTTTTCTCAGTTTCACATATTTCAGTTACATGGCAAATTTCCATTCAGCTGAGTTAAGTAATTCTATCTTAAACCAATAAATACTTCTTATGTAATTAAACTGATTAAAACTGAGATTAATTGACAGAGAATTTCAGTAAATATACCTCATAGTTTATGTAGTATGGTAAATGTACTTGAGCTTGTATGGTAGTTTTCAAGTTGCATCTTTATATCACAGGTTGCACCTGCAACATCAAAATTAGTTAATCCTATTCATACACATCCAACACATTAACACGCCACTGACACAGGAGTTGAAGGAAGTGGAAGGAAATTAGTATCACTTGCATCACTGGTAAAATATCTGCGAAGGAATTGATTTTTTGCAGCACCATCATCACCAGTTTAAATGCAGGTGTTGTGTTGTCAGGCACTCAGGAGGCACAAGTAATGTCACTGTTGGTGAAGCAGAGTGATATGTTATATGCATCAGCTCTGTTATCAGCACATTTTGCTCTAACATTAGGGTATCATTAAGTACAGTAAACAAATAAAACGTGTTCTTTCCTCTCCATGTTTGATGTCTGTAATAACAGCAACACACAGCAAGTGTGCTTGGTTTATCTTGGTCCTAGCGCTGCACATTTGTCTTCTAACATCTTAAACAGCTGTTTAAAGGTGTGTTTGAATTACTTGCTTATTTTAAGTCTATGATGAGTTAAAGAACGAGACTGTTGCTTTGAATGATGTGAGAGGGGGCAAAGGGCAGAAATGGCACATTCGAGTGCAGTATTATTTTATTTAGTAGACACTTTTGTCTAAAACTACGCACATCTGAGGGGTAGATGGATGTTCATGGGCACACATCGAGAGCCATTCATGCTCTGACCATGCTCTAATGTCTTGCACCTAAGTCAACAGTGCAAACCGATGAGCTACCCAATTACATGTTTTTCCTTGGTTATACCTGCTGACCATTAAATAAACAAGCTGACACCTACCGACTAAACCTGTAGGAAATCTCAGATGTTTCATTTGAATTTACACTAAACTAGAATGAAATCATATTAATCTTATTTATTTATTATGAATAAAGGTTGAAATATGTTTAATTGGGTAAAATCAAGTAAATTTGTCCTTATAATGCTAATGAAAGGTAAAAATCCTTTTTAACAGCGTAGATCAGAGGTGTCCAAACTACAGCTCAGGGTCCAAATGCAGCCTGTGGTCCATTTTCACATGGCCCACAGCAGATTCTAAAAATAAATTGAATACCTACATTAGAGAATGATCTTGTGCTGTAATGTACATCTTAGTTTTGGCACTAGGTGGTACTGTTGTATTTATTCTGTAAACAAACATTTTGATGAGTTTTTTTATTTTCATGCTAGTTTTCCATGATTAAAATTTGAGACGATAACGTTGGTGGTGAATTTATTAAGAACAAAAATAAAAATGATATCCTGATTCATAATGACCTGATGAATGAAGAAAAATGGGATACAGCAATAAATAGTAGCACAAATCCCACTGACCTTTTCGTCACTTTCTGTTCAATCTCAAGGTCTGATTTACAAAGCATGTCACAGGAATCCTCTTCAAGCACCAACACACCTATGAAGTTTGGCATCTTTGTGCAGTTGGCTCTTGATTTGAAACAAGCTGTCAGCTTTTCCACTCTGCTGCACGGAGCATCATTCTCATACTGACCAGAGGTGGATCCAGTGGAAGCCAGGACTTGCCTCCTAAAATCCCTATCAATGGTCAGCTGTTTGTCTTGACAGTCATTAGCAAACCATTTAGTATCAAAGTGGCCCAGTATCCTGCTCTCTTTGGCTTGCTGTCAAATAACTTCTTCCTAACTCTTGAGCTTTTTTGTTATCACTGCATGTTGAGCACAAACAAGCTAAGTACTCTCAGACAATCATTAAATAATAAAGACCTACTTAGTAACCACTCAGTAAAATGTATCACCTCTGTTTGGGTTAAATAATAAGTGAGTCTTTAGTTTTTGTGCTTTTAAGTTTATTTCCCTGGGCATTATTATGAACAACCAACCAATTATCAAGTAGTTTCTGAATTATTTCTTGGTTATTTCCCAGTTTTCAGTTCTTGTTGATATGTAATGACTAATAGCTGTTTCAGAGGAATGCATATGCTTACTGTGAATTCTTTAAGTGATACTCCTGTTCTCTCTCTGTTGTCTCTGGTGTCTCTTACTGATTCTCTGTGTGCACATATGTGAGTGCACTTTTTGCTTCTACAACTTGTGATCCATTACCCTGTCAGCTCCTTCCCATGATGCTTAACAGGAACATTGTGCATGGAGAAAACGACTTCATTCTCTGGAAGACAGCTCAGCCTCAATCCTTTGTGTCCCTCAGACTGCCTGTAACTGTTATATTACTGTCTGTCTCTTACAATGTCTGTGTCTCTGCCTCTTTCCATCACTTCTCCCTCTTCTAATTTTTGCTCATGACTCATTTTCTCCTTCTTGTTATCTCCTATTTCTTCCTCTCTGCTCCTCACACTGTCACCTTTAGTGCTCTGTCTGTGTCTTCTTGTCTTAGATGATATGTTGATATGGTAATAGGCAGGACGGCTGTGTTTTCAAACCTTCAATTAGGGACACTTTGATTTAACAGCAGGTCCACATGTATGAGCTCATGAAACAGTTGGATTTTTCATCAGTGCAGCTTTCAACATCTGTAGAAATGCCTCGGCAGATGAAAAACAACATCTCTAAAGATCAGCCAAAGTTTATTTGAAAACAAATAGCACTTATTGCTGTTACAGTATTTATGTTTGGCGTGTGGCTGGTCTGGGATCCCCCTGCCCTTCCACAAGCCTTGAAGCATGAAGCAGGTACAGCATACATTCCTGCTCTTCTTATGCTAAGGTAATCAAATGGCAGGGAGAGAAGCAGAAAAAACCTCCCAGGCAAAAGTAGTTTGGATCTGACAGCATGAGAGTGGTTAGGCAATAGCGTGCTTAGAGCAAATTGTCTAACCACCATCTGATGAGGGCTTGCATGAGATTAGCTGATCTCAATTAGGCAGCACTTGACTACATAGGTATGTACGATGGCTGCTAGTGGAGTGACTAGTTGGATGTAGCCACAGAGGCAGTTTTGTCACAACTGTACATTTCTTTATCAAAACAAGTGCAAAGAGCCATACTAAAAGCTTTTAATGACCGAAAAGATGTTTTTGCTGTTCTCTCGGCCTGCTTTGGCACAAGTTTGTGATTGTTACGGATGGGGTTTGCAGGTGTTTCCAATGGCTGCTGTTGCAGTAGCTATAGGAAACTGACAGTTTAATCGGAACTTGACCACATTTCTTTTTTTAAGGACAAGAGTGAGTTATTAAATAGTAGAGAGAAAATAGAGAGAAGAAGCAAAAAAACCCCAGAGCAGAGCAGACATCAGTGACAACAGAATGACATTGATTAAGTCAGAAGCAGAATAAAGGAGAAGCTGGGGTGGAGGAGGATTGCAAGAGCAGCTTGCAGAGAGAGTGGCAGATTGTGGCCAGGCAAGAGAAGATTAAATAAGACAGTATGAGAGCAATTAGCCAATATTGTGCTTAGAGCAAATCAGCTGGCTGTCAGTTGATCTTAATTATGTCAGCGCTGGACTCCGTGGCCTGCCTGAAGTAACTCTATGCTTGATTTGTTTAATGTGGCTACCTTTGTCAGCATTTCCACAGGGAGCAGCTAAAAGCTTAAAGTGCCTGCAAAACACAGTATTTTCTTAGCCTTGTACTTTCTGAAGTAAGCTGTATTCTCCTGGAGCTCTTAAGGACACACTGACTTCCTCTTCAGTGTGACAGCTAGCCTGCCTGACTTTACACACCAGGTCCAGCTTGTTTTATAGGCTGGGCTAGCTAAGACACAACTACATGCAACGGTTGACTGGCACATGTAGAGACAAATCGGTATTGCGCTTTGACTTGTGGTCCATTGATGATGTTTTTCTATTGGTCAAAATAGCAACAGCCTTGACAACAAGACTTACTAATAAACATGCCAACAAATTACTGGTGCAAGCATCTGTGGTGTCTGTTTTTGGCAGTTAAAATCAGGACGGAATGGCATCAAGAAATGGCCCTGACATTTTCACACCCCCCCCAAAACAATACCAAACAAAGTGTTCATAACAAGCTTTACCTGAAACCTTATATACTGAGTTGATCAAGAAATGAGCAACACAGTGCAGAAAAACAATAGTGCAATGCATACAATATAATCCGTACAGTGGCTCATGACTAACTACACATAGAAGGAAAAAAATGATAACCTCTCAAAAGTATATTCCAAACGCAATCACACCTATCACTCAAAATGGAGAGAAGCATAGATACAGCTGTTGATAGTGAATCTCTCTCTTCCTCACTTTCTGGCAGCTGTCATTCTCAGTCTTCAGCACCATTGACAGCACCATACACTCAATTAGCCAAAATACTAAGAACCAAAAGCTTTAAATGACAATACATCTAGCTACAAGCCTAGTAGGCACACACTAATTCATAACCTCAACATTGAATTTTTGTCTTCTGATTTATTATTAAAACATGACAGATGCACAGGGGATAATGACAATACAAATGGGTGTTTCTTGCCCCATAATTAGGCTGCCCATCTAGCATTTGTCCAAAGTCCAACTGCCCAGTCAATCCATGACCAGGACCTTTCAAAACTGGGGCATATTATTTACATTTCTACTTTTATAGAAATGTCTAAGGACTCAGGGCCATGGAGCTTGAAAACAGGACAAACTCGGTCAAATCAGGACATACAGTACCCTATAAGTCTCCTGAATGAGAAATTATTGAGCCAACAGTTTCCTGCTTTGAAACAACTGAACGCGCACACACACACCCACACACTCTCCATTTTGCTTCTCTTTTCTCACTCTCAAACAAGCATTAAAATTCACACATAGATGATCTTTCATTATGAAATTATAAAGTAATTAGCATCAAGCACTTTATTAGCCTCAAGCTACCTGACCTTGGTTGCCCTTTTTCATGCAAACTGAATATAGGAGTTAGAATTTCATATCCTTAAGCCCAGTGCTGCAATGGCAAGTTTTAAAAATACATCTCTGATACATGTTCATAAATTTAGAACTTTTTAAATAAATGATAAAAATATTAAAGTACAAACATAAAAACATGCAACGCCACTTTCATGCAGATTTAACACATGCTGCATGCTGAACTGAAATACTTAATTGACCAACCGTATTCATTGTATGATAACTGCTGATGGTCGAAGGCCTAAAAGCTTAAGAAAATTTCTTACAGTAATACCCACACCATTATCGAGTTACTACACAGGAGGCAGTAGCCAGATTGTTTTTGCTGAAACCCACTATTACCACAAAAAATATATATTTCTCAAAACAATAAAAAAAGTGAAGGAACTGTTTTAGGAGTTAATAGAAAAGATATCCAATAAATCCTTTTTAAAAGGAAAAATCCATTAAACTAAAAAGCAATGAGAAGAGAAAAGTGTTGGCATTATAGTTAACCCAGTTGAATACAGGGCAGGGTTTCAGATGCCTGTGCAAATATGGATTACAAATCTATATCAGATCTGAATGGTCATTCATTTCTCTATAAAATGTGTTATCTGCCAGAATAACAGACAGTTCTTTTTTCTTTTGAAAATGAAGCCCAATTATTGACCATTGACCCATGACCTCCAAAGTGTAATCATTGCCAGTAAGGAGGCTAGGCTTTACAACTCAACAGATGGGCCTGAATGTACTCTACATTTAAAAATTTTATAGTTTAGATTTTTGAAGTCTCTGGGATTGGCATCATTTGCAATCCAGCCTTCAACCTTTTATTCTTCCACCTCAGTGTATTGTCGTCTCATTAGCTGTTTAAGTCTGCAGGTTTTGAAAGAGACAAAAATAACAAACTAAACTCAGACAAAACTAAAACTGGGCGATTTCAACTTGAGTGACGATGGCATACTATTTACTATGGATACAAGGTGATACTGTTATGACCTGGACTACACAGGTGAAAAACTTCTTCAGATGGTGACTCAGAGGGCCCAAAGTGGAAACTTGTGAGCAGGAGACATCCTTAGTTAACCTTTAGTGTAGGTATGTAAACTGTGAGCCCATGACCACAAACCCAGAGAGCTACTGTAGTCACGAGTGGGACTTTCCAACACTTCTTCAGAGCATTTCTGGTCAGAGGATAGCAGCTCACAGGCGCCTGCAATCTGAAACACTCTCCACCCAGAGTTCCTTTCCCAGCAGTCGGATTAGCTGCATGTCAAGGCAGCAATCACGTAGGTTGAATGTTGCTGGTCGTGCTGAGGTATCGTTGACTGGTTCTCAACTGTTTCAGCTCAACTTAAGGCAGTCTTTCGGGGTTGGAGCCTGCAGGAGGACTCTCACATACCTGGTTTGTTGAGGGAGCTGGCTCGGCTAGGGACTGCTCGGCTTCCTTGACCGAGGTGAGGCGGCCTGGCACTGACGAGGCTAGTGTGGATGGTCTGGCCATGCTGATGGACACCACACTGAGGGTGTTGCTCTGGCAGTTATGAGCTGACTGATCCTTTTGATGTTAGAGGTAAGGCCTGTCAATGAGTGTTTACTGTGACTTCACAGTTCTTCCATGACTTTATTCAAAAATACCCTCATACATGTTGTTGTGTGATACCTCATTAAAACAGCTTACTGTATTACTTCTCCCTCTCTCACCATACTTTAATCCCAGGCCAGTTTTACACGTCACAGCAGTGGAAAAGGAGAGTAATATCAAGGTTATATAAATGCCACCACGCAGGAGGATTGAAGTCAAAAGTTTTCTTTTTCCATTTATGGTTTGTGAAAAGAGAATAATAGAATAGGTGTATTGCACCTTTGTAATTACTGTATTTAAATGAAATCAAATGAGTTTGAATGACAGGGACATAATAGGTGAGATCATTAATGGATTATAGCTTTCACATTTCAGCTAACTCTTGAGACGATAATTATGATTTTCAGTCAAATGTAAAATACAGTTTTTTGAAGCGTCATTACAATCAGACAGGAGCTGCTTTTTTGGATTATTTCTTCACAACAAAAGCCGTTTTATCTTCTGCTGCACAAAACAGAAACAAATCTGCATTGATATGCACTGAATGAGCCGCATTAACTCATGTTCATGGTTTATATGGATCTTTGGAAATTATACATTTTGTTCGTCATCCAAGAAGTCGTCTATGTGCCAAGTTTGTGGTTTTGGGTGTTTGTGTTTATGTGTGCTCGCACACACGCAACAGTCTCATCTCTCTGCAGTGTTTTTCCACACAATGACAGCCCATTCAAATCCAATTAAAGCAACACACAGGGCTTCACAGCATCATTCATTCATCTGCCACTCATTATAACCCAGACTCCTTCTCTCTCTCTCTCTCCTGTCCCATAGATGACAGGGTGGTAACTGGATGGGGGAGTTGACTGTGTTTTTTTCTCAGAGTTCTGCCATTATAGTCCCTGTTGTGGGTTGACACCGCGGGGTAAATATGTTTTACTTGGCCTCATGGCAAGATGTTTATACTACAATAAGGGAAAAGAGGTGTGTGTGCGTGTGTGTGTGTGTTTGTGTGTTTGTGTGTTTGCACTTCCTCCGATGCCATAATGTCATACTGAAAGCTTCAGATCGAGCCTCCACTCCATCATACTATGATATAAAAACTATATGAGTGTTAAATCATGCATTAGTCAACAACCATATTACATTAACCCTTTATGTGCTATCTAATATACACAAAGTTATCAAATAGTTATTATTAAGCAGGTATGTCTGTACATACTGGTGGTCACTGTGTTGGAAAACCCGACACTGGTTAATCAAGCAGCAGACAAGAGGCAGAGTATGAAGATCTTTATTTATGAACATGCACTAGCTTGTCTATCTTGTCGTCTTCCAACTGATAAAAACCACCTAGAACAAACCAACTGTTTAAGACCAGTTATGGGAGTTTGCCCCCTGGCAAGCTATGATGCACCCACCTCAATGAGCCACACCCCTCATCATGCCTTATCATGCATGTCTCAGCTATTAAATCGTCAAACCAGATTGCTTACAACAGAAACCTAAAAAAACCTTTTTTCCTAGGAAATAAATAAATGAGCTGCAGAGACCGAAATGTTTCAGGCTGTAAACATGTTTACTTCAGCATGGAAAAAAGAGCATTTTTTATTTGGGGATCTCATGGTGATTTGTTGTTTTTTAGAGCCAAATCAAGTGGACGCTTGAAGCGGCAGATTTGTACTCTTATATTGGCTTTATTTTTCAACACTGGATTCACTGTTGAACTCATTCAGAGACAATTTGATCAAAGAATTTGGCTAAAGCTTTACTTATTCACTTTTCCAAAGTCATGAAAACCATACGCAGAGTTACAAGAATCAGAAGCAAAACAGTTACTACTACTTCTCAAATGAATTATATTTGTATTACAGTTAATAAATGATCGTAACACACAATACATTTCGATTATGATTAATGACATTGATTAACGTAAAAAACATATTTACATTGTGAAAATATATCAATAATACACATTTTATCATCATTTATGAAAAACTGTTTCAAATCCACTTGAATTATAAATGTAGAATCCACCCATCAATTTTCTTCATCTTACTCAGGGTTGGGATCGCGGTGGCAGCAGACTAAACAAGTCAGCTCAGACATTCCCCTCCCCAGCAACATTTTCCAGTTCTTCCTGGGGGATTTAAAGGCATTCCCAGGCCAGATGGGATATATAATTCCTCCAGCAAGTCCTAAGTCTACCCCAGCTTCTCCTTCCAGTTGGAGGCACCCTGAAGACCTCCACAGGGAGGCAACCAGGGGGCATCCTGATCAGATTCCTGAACAACTTCAACTGGCTAGTTTCAAGGCGAAGGAGCAGTGGCTCCACCACGAGATCCCTTCAGATGTCCTCACCCTATCTTTGGCTGAGTCAAGCCCTCCTGAGCCATCTCATTTCAATCACTTTAACCTGCAATTTCATTCTTTAGGTCATTGCCCAAAGCTCATGATAATAGGGGAGGGTTGGAATGAAGCTCAACCGGTAAACTGGGAGTGTTGCCCTGCTGCTCAGCACCCTCTTCATCACAAAAGTAGGGTACAATGTCTTCAATATTGCTAATGCTGCACCAATCTACCTGTTGAGCTCATGGTCACTCATGGGCAAGCTCCAGGAGGGAGCAATCCATCGTTTTTCAGCAGAGAACAATGGTGTTGGACTTGGAAGTGATAACCTTCATCCCGTACACAGCTCACTGTCAGATGATATGGTAAGTGGCTTTTTCACAACAGCAGAATTTTATGAATAAAAATGGAGAATTTACTGAGGGGGATGAATTTAAATTGAACACACCACAAACTATGAAAAACCCAAAGAGGGTTAGGAACTCAAACCCTAAAGGTTAGAGTTAGGGTAAGGGGGAGGAGGATAAAAAAAATAACACCACAAACTAAGGAAAAAACCAAAAAGGTTTTCATGGTCGAGGTTGCCCCATTGAAGAGGTCTGCAGCCAGATGCCTTTCCAACATCCAAATACAGATGACAAAGACTGCTACGTAGAGTGTCCATCAGTTCATTCATATGCATCGTTACACATTCACACGCCACAGCAGTGGGAGCAATTTGGTGTTGGGATACATGGACATGCAGCAGAAGGAGCTGGGGGATCGGTCATTTCTTGTTGTGAGACTACCGACTCTACCTACTGAGCCACAGCTCCCCCATACATGCATGTCTTGTATAACAGTTTAAGCTATTTTTTGGAACAACAACAACAACAACAACAACAAAACTGACTCATGCAAATACATGTAAACTCAGAGTTTTGTGTTGTGTCTTCTGGGAACAGTTGCATCGCAGTAATAATTAATTATTAAAAAACTGTATTGCCCTGGTACCAGAGTTTTATCTCAAAATACATTTCTTTTTGTTCAGCCAGAAGCTTCTAATGTCCGGTTTTACGGTGTGTATCATCCACACACCGCTTCTCATGTTATATAGCAAAGGCCCAGCTGCAGATTCAGGACATATACTGCTCTCTAAGTGACAACACTAGCATGGTTCTGACAGGGAATCCCTTTTGGCAGTGTGTGAAACAGCCCTTGGACTGCCACACTATCACAACAAAACAGGAGAGCATTCCACTGCCAAATGTCAACCTCAGCACACATCTCCTGGAAAAACAAACCTCCTTAAGGGCCATAAACACACCATCTATTAGGGTTTGGGTCAGTACTTCAACAGGATGGCTAACAAATACACAAAGGAGACAGTTAATGTTTTTATTTCTTTCCTCGATGCAGTAAACAGAATGGTATTCAATTTGTTGTCTGGGTTATTTTTGAATATTTGCGTAAGCTCTTCTTATTGTTTAATAAAATGACATATATTGCAGGATTTGTACCAAGGTTCCTGCTTTACTGTTTGCAAATAAAAGCTGAAAATGTCCTTAAACCTATGATAGACTCATTATTCAGCCCCCATTTTTATTGTTTCTCCATCAGTTAGGATAAAGTAAATGAAAAGGAGTACTTATAGTCTGGTTACTCTTCATTGTAGGTATGGATAACTCTCCAGAAAGACTGTTAAGCAGTGGTTAGCTCTGCTTTTATGGCTCTAAACCTCATATAAACATCTTCTGTGTTGAAATATGGCATTTCAAACATGTTTCGAATGTGCATCAAATTTGATTTGTGTGTGTCAGCATCTGCTGCTTAGTAAGCGTTTATTTCATGGAGTGTATTTCGGCGGTCAGGTTGATATAAGAGAGAGAGAGAAGAGAAGAGAGGGAATGAGAGAGAAAGTGAGGGGTACACTGCAGGGAGCAGTATTTCCATTAATGTCTGTACTAAGTTGCAACTCAGCTTTCTGAATTATGTAAATGAGGTGCTGTAAATTCATGACAGAATCAATGGCTTTCATTTTTATCAAATCAATCAGGCCTCCATCAGTCCACAGACTCCACACCACTGCAGGACACACACACACAGTCTGATATTAATCCTGCCAAGACAGGCCTTAGAATAATGAGTTTTGGAATGATGTGTATACGGTCATAAATATCATTTTTGCTTTTAACCATCAGCTGATTCATGATAATGTGTGTGCATTTGTCGGGGTGTGTGTTTGTGTGTGAAAAAGGGAGTGATGCAGTGGAACCTTTGTGATGAGTCAACTATTGGGAAGTTACCAAGTGGATCTCAGCCTGATACATTATAAGTCATTGAAGGAGAAGTGTCTGGACATCGTACTACGTAACTGCATATAAGCTCACACTTTCTCTCTCTCTCTCTCTCTCTCTATCTCATACACACTTAAAAACTGCTCCTGTTCCCTGCATCACTTTCAGCCTTTTACACTCACTAATGCATGCATGCCTTAATGCCATCAACTAAAGTCTGACTGGGAGACCATTACATACAGAACTAATGTAATGAAACGTAGCTGATGTAGATGTAGATTCCTGTGGCCTGTTGCTCCAGCAGAAATGATCTGAGGAGGTGACGAGTCATGTTCGATGCTGTGCTCGGAGCCTTGTTAGACAACAGGAGCCTTGATCTCGACTACAGCAATGCTGGAGATGATGGTGGAGAATTCAACACTTTTATGAACTTTCACAGAGTTCTATAAGTTTTATTTCAGTGGTATTAACAGCAACATAATGACATATCTGTCTGGGTTATCTCTAGTGGAAAAGCAAATTATTCTGTGACAAGTGAAGCACAAGCACTGGAACTGGGCTGGTGGAAAAGGGGTAACAGAGATCCTGCATCAGGGTGGGAAATAAGCAATATTAAGTTGTAACTTAATACGATGCTGGAACTATCTCAGCTGATGCAACACCTCAAATGTTTGTAGCGTACACTCTGTGGTAAAACAGAACTTGGGCATCATTTAAACTTGCACATACCTCATCTGAAAAGTAAAGCTATTTTTTTAAAAAACACCATATCCTGCCTTTTCTTGGTGATTTGATTGGTTACAAGAAATAATCTTTTTTTTTACCTATGAGCTGAGTTAAATCACATTTTAAGAAGCCATGTTTACACTTTTAGTTTTGTCAGTAAAAATGAACTTCAACTATATTTCCTTTGACCCACATCCTAAAGCCAAGTTTATATTTTTGGATAAATAACATCAAGTTAAGGCTCCTTTTTAGCAAGGACAACAATCTCAGCTGTCACTATGTTCAAAACTTTTATGTACAAGCAAACTACAAAAATCTGCCATGTCCAGTCATCCATTTCTACTATTGTTTTGTTTCCTGCATGGGCGTATGACAAGCATCTGTCCCCTTTGGTTTGTTTTCCTCTTCTTCTTCTCCTAAGTCACATCAATATCACGCTCCCATTTCCGTCCTATATCAAATAGAGTCTAGTAAGGTTTTTCAGTTAACCTTGATGTGTCATTGAAGGCTCACTTCACTTGTCTGTCTCATCGTGTTACACAACCGATGCATTTCACCGTACCTACGCTGGCATGCTGCTCAGTTTTATGTCAGTCATAATATCAAACTTCATGTCAAACTACTGAAGGTGCATCTATTTATAAGATTCTCCTCTTCCTCTCTGCTCCTTTTCTATTGGTTGCACTCCAGATATTTTAAAAAGTAGGTAACAAACTTTGCTGGGATGAACTTTGTTTAAAAATGACAGGAGAAGGGTTTTATGGAATGGTGAAGGTTGGGCTCAGTTAGACATCTTTCTTCTAGCTTGTTGGCTAGAGAAAAAATTATGTTTAGTATGTTTTTTTATGTTTGCTTGTTAAGTTGGTAGCTGGAAAACAAACTTCATAGCAGCTTATTTGTAGATGTCTGCAGGTAGCAAGATATGGTACATTCACTGGGTAAATTTGTTCAGCATCTTTGTTCACTTTGTTGGCTTATTAGGTAATCAGAAACATATTACCAGTATGAAGAAAGCTCAAAATTCGAGATTAAATACAAATGCTGATGTTTTTGTTGTCTCTTTGTACCAACCATTGACTGTAAATTAATATGGACAATGTCTATGTGTCCTTTTGTTGCACAAAAGTGAAACCAAGTGACAGGTGCAGATACACTGCTCTTTTGATGTAATTTGGAGCCAAGGCATGCCCAGAAGGGAACTAGCTGATAGAGCTACACATTTAATGCTATGCTTCCTCAGCTCTCCTGTCAGTTAAAGCAGCAAAAGCCTCGGCAATGGCATTGACTAACATACACTGTATGGCGACAGGATTCAGCCACCTCACCATCACGAGACAGGCATGCACTTCACTCTCCACTCTTGTTGGAAGGCTTTCCAAAAGATTTTGGAGTGTTTCTGTGGGAATTTGTGCCCATTCAGTCTGCAGAGCATTTATGAGGTCAGGCACTGATGTTGGACGAGAAGGCCTGGCTCGCATTCTAAGTTCTAGTCATCCCAAAGGTGCACGATGAGTTTGAGGTCAGCGCTCTGTGCTGGTCAGTCTAATTCTTTCACACCAAACTCATAAAAACATGTCTTTATAGTCACTACTTTGTCCACTGAGGCATGGCCATGTTGGAATAGAAAAGGAAGGAAAGCATTGTCCAAAATGTCTCGAAGTATTACGACTGATCTTCACTTGAGATAAGGGGCCTAGCCCAAACCCTGTCAAAAAGCCCCATACCATTCTCCACCAAACTTCACAGTTGACAGTCAGGTAGGTAATGCCCACCAAACTTAGACTCGACCATCTGTCTGCCAAACAGAGAAACAAGATTTGTCAATTCACAGAACACGTTTCCACAGCTCCACAGTCCACAGTCCAGTGTCTGTTTACTTTACACCACTCCTTAACACCTGGCGTTGGACTTTGTGATGCGAGGCTTGCATACAGCTGCTTGGTCATAGAAACCCATTCCATGAAGCCCCCACCACTGTTTCTGTGCTTACATTAACGCCAGTAGAAGTTTAGAACTCTTCAGCAATGGAATCAGCTGAGCACTGGCGACTTTTATGCACCATGCATGTCAGCAGTCACGGACACCAGTCTGTGATTTTCTGTGATCTTCCTTTTCATGAGTAGCTGTTGTTCCTAAATGCTTCCACTTCTACTAATATCACATAGAGTTGACTGTGGAATATCCATCAGGGGAGAAATTTCATGAATGATCTTATTGTAAAGGTAGCATCCATCACAGTACCACATTTGAAGTCACTGAGCTCTTCAAAATGACCCATTTTGATTCACAAACGATTGCAATGGAGACTGCATGCAGGGACATAATTTGGGGGGGGGGGGCAGGGGGGACATGTCCCCTGCACTTTTTAAAACAGCAGTTTTGGTCCCCTGCAGTTTTTACCATCCAAAAACAATGTTACGCTATATTAAATGGAGACAGGTTGAGCACTAGGACCAAGCGGAAAACGGCTGCTCAAGCTGAAGCCTGTCTCCCTTTAGACCGCCCACTGGCCCACAAGCTCATCGATTGGCTTTGCCGTTTCTTGCTAACGTGTGATTGGCTGTCCCCGCTGTCACTCCATCTAGTTGTAAACAGCGCCTGGACTATAGCACATGAGCACACCGGTGTTTAGCTAGTTGTCCATGAGTCCACGTTCATCTGTGACTGTAAGTTGTTAACATGTTGGGCATTTGTTCTGCCTGGGTCACGTCAGCTAGACGGATTTTGATATCAGAGGTTTCGTTTACATTAACATTGAATGTGTGTCTGTGTGTGTGCGTGCGTGCCTGTGCATGTGTGTTTGGTAATTAGGCGCAGCCAGGTGGCAAGATGTCGAAAAAAGAAAACTGGATATAAGAGGCTTCTTTAGAAGTGAAAGTGTAAGTTACTCAGAGGAACACATTACACCACAAACTCCTTCCCCTCATCCATCAGAAACTCAGACTCTCTCCCCTCCTATTATTATTATTATTATTGTTAGTAGTAGTAGTAGTAATAGTATTACTTATATATTTTTTAAGTATTCTATTATTTAACTTTATGATAAATGTATGTGTTGCAATTTATATGTTCATATTATGTAATTGTTTTATTCTTGTAAAGTGTCTTTGAGTTTTATTGAAAGAGCTGACAAATAAAATATTATTATTATTATTATTATTATTATTACTGTAGAGCCTCAACAACACAGAGATTTTAAAAAAGCGTATATTTAAAGCCAAAGAGATACACTTTTTGATTTTTTGTCATGTATTATTTGTGTTTTGAAAGGCAGCCACTGTTTAAAAACACTAACAATGAAAGTTTGTGGGAAAAATAAAATAAAACCTTGGATTACAAATGTGATTTCATACATCCATATTGTTTGTGAATAAATTAGACATAATAATTGAGAAACTGAGTTTTTTCTTCAGACTATACCATCAAAATCAATGATTGTTGCATCCCAAATTGTCCCACTGTTCATATGTCATCCATCAATATTTTTTTGTCAGGTGACAGATAATAGAAATGCAGAAGAAGATACAGGAGGAGGTAGAGCAAGAGAGGCTGGAGGAGGTAGAGGAGGAGATACAGGAGGAGGTAGAGGAGGAGAGACTGGAGGCTCACAGGTGAGGTTGAAAGAATAAAGATATGTTAGTCATGAGATTGAGCATTGTGACAAATGTTAGAGTGATGATAATCTTATTTTTATATCTTACTATAGCTTATTATAGCTTATTTTTACTCAAAAATTAGGTATAATTTTATGTAAATGAGGCCTATTGGCCATACCCCCGTACTCAAACCAGTTGTGTCCCCCCCACCTCTGAAATTAGAATTTCGTCCATGACTGCATGGCTAGGTGCTTAAAGACCCTGTAAAGTAAAATTGAATCTATATTTAGGTTTGTTATATGACAGGGCTCTGTGTTATGAACCCCTAAATCAAATTTCAGTCAAATAAAACATCTCTAAGTTTATCAAATTAAGCTTCGAAATCATGAAAAATGAGGCTGTAAAATCTGCTCCAGGATGGTGTGGGCGTGTCTGTTGAATGAGCTGAAGCCATGCCCACTCAGGAGAAGTAAGATCCTCTCAAATTTAAAAAATGCTACAATCTGGTTGTTGACCTTATGATCAGAGTGCAGCTGCCTGGCTCTGTGCTAGAGAGGGGACGAAGTTTTCTGGCTCAAATCTCACTATTATGATACTTTAAATGACCCGTAGGCCACTGATAGATTTGGCAAATTTCAATTCAATTCAATTCAAACCTTTATTTATTCTTGAAAGGGCATTGAGGTTTCCCTCATTTCCACTGCTGTTGAGATTACAGGCACATTAAAACCACAGCACAATAAAACAAAGTACAGTATATAGAAACAATCACTGTGAACAACATCATCAGTGAAAAAGGTAGATGAACTGAAATCAGGTAAAGCAGTTGCAATGTGAAACACAGTGGCTAGAAATCAAAGTCCTGAACCTGTAAAGAGAGGGAAGAAGGTCAATTTTTAGAGTTTGTTGGAGGACGTTCTATGAACTTGGAGCCTCAAAGGAAAAAGCTGTTTTACCAAGTTCGGTACAAGCTCGAGGAACTTTAAGAAGTAACAAATCGGCAGAGCGAGTCGTGTAGCTACCAGCATTCCACTCCAACAAGGTTGAGATGTAAGGTGGTAATTTTCCAACGAGGGCCTTAAAGATATATAAAAACCAGTGTTTGTTGCGCCTCTCTTCTAGGGAAGGCCAATCAACCTTCTCATACAGAACACAGTGATGAGTTCTGTACCCATCACCAGTAATAAATCTAAGAGCAGAATGATACACACTGTCCAAAGGTTATAGAGCTGAAGCTGCAGCATGTCTGGAAATCAATTTCACCATAATCAGTAACGGATAACAACGCAGCTTCAACAACTCTCTTTCTACAAATTAAAGGAAAGCTGGATTTTTTTCTGTACAGAAAACCAATCTTGTAGCATTTTAGTTAGTAAATTCACCTCACAATGAACAACAAACAGCATTTAACTGACTTAACTTTCAATAAAGGCAGTGGCATCAGCTAACAACAGACTGTAGTGAGAAGAACTGCTCTGTTGTTTGTATTGTAATGTCATGTTTGAGGAGTGGGTTCATCCCCTACTGTGGACTTGTGACATCATGAGCCCACATACTTGGACTGCCCAAATTAAACCAAGCCAGGAAAGGAGTAAAAACCTTTCTAACGGCCTCAATCCAAAATTCAGACTCATGTAGGTCTCAGTGTTTACACTTGTTTACAGCAACCATATTCCAACATATCTAGTGTGTTGAGGCAAAAACTTTGGATTTCCCTTTACAGGTTCTTGAACTTCATACACCTGTGGCAACAGGTCTGATTGAAACACTTGAGTTCAATAATTAACAGGTTTGGCCAAATACTATTGTCCATATAGTGTAGAGACAAACCAGTATTGCAAGCACAGTGCATTACTTGGGATTTCAACAGTTGAAAATTGTTAAAAAAAAGTGGGAAGGGACTGTCCAAAACATTGAAACATTTGTTTTTGATAGATTTTTGTCCAAGAATGGGAGATGGGTCTGTCCCAGTCAAATCAGGACATATAATCCCTCTATTATGTAGTAAAATGTCTGATTATATTGTTTGTGTAAGGTTGTTATGTAAGGTTTGTATTGTACATTAACTTTTGATATTCTGGGGGCACAGGTGGCTGAGTGGTTAAGGCGCGCCCCATGTACGCGGACAGCCCAGATTCGAATCTGGCCCTTCCTTACTATACAAAGAAGCAAAAGAGACAACATCAACCACGCATTAAACGTGACTTAATTGATGAAATGACACTTAATGACAACATTCATGTTCATAAAACCTCCTTCATGTTAATGAGGCCCTTCACCGCATGTCTCTCCCCCAGCTCTTGTCCCTGTTTCCAACTCTATCCACTATCGTCCTCTATCAAATAAAGGCAAAAAATGCCCAAAATAAACCTTAAATTTTTTTTTTTTTTTTTGATATTCTGGCATGTACATACATTTTCATATGATACAATCTTAGATGATATGATATGTTGATAGCATGTAATATGACGATACAACACAATGCACTATGATGGGATACCATAGGATATGATAGGATATGATATGCTAAATGCCTCATCTCATATGCACAACTGCATGAGTTAATGCAAATTATCTTGAATTATTGTTTATACCTCATGTGAATCTGGCCTCAACACTGCATATTTTATACTTTTGTTCATGTCTAGTCAGCATTCATGCACCCTTTGCACACCTTACAACCATACCGTCAATGTATACAGACGTCTATATATTAGTTAAAATACCCAATAAGTGCTTGCACATATGTACATCAAATTTTTTATGCTTTTTCAGTTTAATTTATTTTCATATGCAATGTTTAAGTCCTGTACTTGGTCCTGTGTATACCAAGATTAGTCTTTATTTTTTACTTTTTTTTTTTTTTTTTACATGTTGTTGATATTCATGCCCCGGCACTTGTTACCTCTCTATTGTTATTTATAGATCATTATTCAACTTTCTCTGTTGCATTAAGGTGGCTTAAATCGACCCACTGCTTCTCCAGCAGTGCCAACAGCTATTCACAAGAGTAAAACCAAACCAACTGACTCTCGACGAAGTTTGAAATGTGGGTGTTGAGTTGGAGGCTTGAATTCTGGATAATTGCCATCCTGACTCTCATAAAGTAGCAATAAATAAAACAAGTAAATACTCTAAATAAACAGGTGAGAATGTTTTGAACTCAGGAGTTTGCTGCATCGGTTATGCAACAGGGAGAAATGTTATGCATGTTTGATTGGAAAGATACAACAGAATAAAGCGATGTGAGAATAATATAGCTTCTGCATTATTCATAAATAAAACCTGATCATTTTAGATGTGTTGAGGTGGTTATCAGCTTCTGACTTTAGCTTGATAGCTAATCCCTGTTCCATCATAAAATGTAACAATCAAAGACATGTAATGCAAGGTTAGAGGACAATAACAATGGAGCTATGTTGATCTTAGGGAATAGTTCCTGTCGAGACACACAGTTTATGCATAACACTGACCTGACACAGTCATCACCATGGCATGACACCTGTCATTCACCTTTGATGCAATAGATTAAGAGCATCCCCACGTCTACACACAACACTACACCACTAGACATCCCAAATCAAGAGGGGAAGTTTTCAGTGTACCTTGCTCTTTGTCTGGTTGCTCTGCAGCTTTTTTCTTTCCTGGAGAGCCACATAAGTCAAAACTAGATCTTAACTGTTGGGTATCAGCCATGGGAGAAAACTCTCAGGCCTAGCAGGCACTGCAGAGGCCTATTTTTGTAGTATTTGGGGGGAAATTTCCAACAGTGGGACTGAGTTGTCTTCCCGGTAACCCTTGCAGCAGGACAAATTCTCTATCTCTCTGATTGAGGAGACCTGATGAGACTGCATTGGGTCCACAGACAATAAAAGCCTGTGTGCTCCAAATAATTCAGACAAAATTATTTAAATTACAGCATATAATGAGTCAGTGTAGACTTTAATACTAGCAATTTGATCTCACTGTGCAAAATTTTAGCTGATGTTTTTTCAAACCGTGAAACCATGGTTTCAGACCAGCATTGGATTTCCTTTTTCTGGTTCTCAAGACAAAATTCCCAGTCATTGATCTGAAGATCAGAACCTTTCAAAATAATATGTTCACACTGGTCACTAACTGGACTGTGGTTCAGTTTGGTCCAGTGCGAGACCCCCTCTTTTGATCGGACCAAGGTCCGGCAGTTTGATCTGGACCTTGGTCCAGGGGAGGTTTCAAAGCTATCATTTTGGTTTGGATCAAACTGAAAAGTCTGAAAGTCTGGACCAAACCGTGTAGGTGTGAAAGCCCCCAAAGGGTCATTGAATCTCATTGCTGCTGCTTTTTTAAACCGATTCTATTATTGATTTAAAGAAAAGTTGTGTGGGATTACTGTGCATTTATACACTGTAATAATCTGCTACTTGAGAGGGTCATTGCTCATTTTTGCACCATCTATTTTTTTAGATACCAAAATAATTAAATAGTAATAATATTTTTTTGGTTGTTCCCTGTATTCAGGGTGGTGTCCCTTAATAATTAATCTTGATTAATAATTGTATTAATTCATATTAACAATGATAAAAATCATTAATATTTTATTAATCACCAAAATCTAGCAATAGATCCCAAACATACCCCACTCTCCTCTTTTGTTTTTAGTCTTTATGATAAGCTGAGATAGCTGGCTACAGCCTTACCTTTCTATACAAAGAAGCAAAAGAGACAACATCAACCACGCATTAAACGTGACTTAATTGATGAAATGACACCTAATGACAACATTCATGTTCATGAAACCTCCTTCATGTTAATGACAGGTGTTATGTCATGATTATGATAGTGTCATGTCAGTCTTTGGCAATACCCTTCATGTTAAGTGTTTCCAAATATTTGAAAGAGCCGCATTTGACAGCCAATTTCAGACAAACTGTCAATCATTTGTAAAGCACCAATTCAGAACCAGTTATTTCAAGACTGCAAAGAGGGCAGGTCTGGACTGAATTCATACATCAGGCAAAAACCTCAAGCAGAACCAGACTCGTGCTTAACAACCATCTCCTGAAGCTGTGTTGGGGTTGTAAAGTGACACAGAGAGATGCAGAAAGATAGAAAAGAGGGGTGCAGAAAAACAGAGCAGGCAGGGGCAGAAAGAGAAAAAAACACGCAGAACAATAAGATTAGTGGTCGTGGCCGTAGTCCTTAAATGATTTTTTTGGGGATATGGCTACAGTGTCAGTAGAGAGGACAACAATGTGTGAAGAATTAGCAGTAACTGCCATGTTTGATAGAAGACTCAACATTCTGATATTAGCATTACGATGATCATGACATGGGAAGGACTGATTATGTTAATTATTGCCTATTTATGAAACAAGGATCATTCTATACTGGTATATGGGGGTGTTTAATGTCTATTTTCTTACATAGGTTTGCCTGTTTTGTGACTCATAGCTTATCTTGGTTTAAACATAAACTTATGTATGCCCTCATTGCAATCCTGAAAATAACTCATGTTCTCTAAATCAGTCTCCAACAGCTCGCAATGTCAGAAAAAAAATGCTGAAGCATTTTGAATAAGTAAAAGATGCTTCTGTTAAAATAAAATGCGAGTTTTGTTTGCAGCTTTTGTCATCACTCTTTAGAATAAGTCACATGGTCCAACAATTAAAATAGCTTATAGACCCACAGGCTTTTAAAGATCATTAAGCTGTGAGCCTTTAACATTGTAAATAGCCATGTTTAATATTGTTATAAAGCCACTAAATGCAGACCTAATGTGTGACAAATAGAATAATTTAAATCCTTTCATAGATTAAGTTGTCATTTTAGTTTAATCACATGGTTTAACTCTTATGTTGCAAATAAGGAAAAAATCTGACCAATCAGATTCAACTATGTTAATCTTTAGTCAAGGACACTATAGTTATGACTTTTTAAAACTCTGAGCTGCTTGTAAAACTGTTGTATTAAAGCAATATCCCCCTGGAGACTGTTATGGAGTGCTAAATATCAGTATGGCTGTGATTCGTTTGCAGCAGTGCAGCACACAATCCAAGTCCCGAGGGTGATAATGCTTAAGCAAATCAAGTTCAGATGTAATATCCTCCACACAGAGATTTCTTTTGTTAATAAAGTGGGTATTTATGCCACATAAAGATGCAGCCATGACAAAAGAAGCACAGGCACAAAAATAGACTGCTTATACAAGGTCCATCTTACTTGATGTGGTACAAATCCTGGCCTTCATCATCCTCATAACCAAACACCGCTTTAGGAAAAACTAGAGAGTTGTAAGTTTTACTAACCTGGGCTGCTGTTTTCAAAATCTGGATGAACCTTCCATCTTTAATGATTAATATGACTGCATATTAAATACTTCATAAAATACGTGTAGCTGCTTAACAGCACTTCTTTGTGTTTATGTAAGCAATCTTGTTTGTGTAAGTATGCGTGCATGAGTGAGTGAGGGAGTGAGTGGGTGTGTATTTTTCCTCAGCTCACACAGATGTGTATGTGTATGTGTAAGTGTATGTCTCCAAAACTGTGCATAAAAGTGCTGTTGGGGTGCAATCATTTCCCGTCTCCTGGTTTAGAAAAGATGTTGGCATGACAACATGACACTTGGGAAGAGTTGGAGGGAAGACATAGAGGGAAACGAGGAAGACATCGCTCTCTCTGTCTCCCATAAATAGACACCTGGAGGTTTCATGTCGACTGTGAGGAGGAACTTTATCCCTGGATTTTGTTTGTGAACTATGTCAGATCTTGACTTCTAAGCCAACCTAAAAACGAAAAGAAGGAAGAGAGAAAAAAAATTTAAGATGGAGAATAATCATAACTTTATGATTTCAGGTTTCCAAAAAATAACTGAAACAAAAGCCTAAAAGTCAACATACTGTAAAATCCAGTGTAAAAGCACCATTTTAAATACCACTTTTTCATCTAAAGAGTTGGCTGTGTCCTATATACATTATGTGACTGGTATGAACTACTGAGACGTGCAATATCATTTTTAAAGGGTGTGCAGCTTTCACTGTCACACTGCATGTGACCCAACACGACTGAAAGTTCACCCCAATCATTGTATTGCAAGTGACAGCCAAGGCCGCCCACAGGGGGGGATAAAGGGGAGAGCTTTCCTAGGCCCAGCCAAATTGGAGGCCCATGGGATTCAGCAAAATCATGATCCATTGTTAAGTTAAGCTGTGACCTGAACAATGAATTTTATTTATTTATGCTGTGATACAATTCAGGCTTTTTGTAAATGTAAACTCCTTTTCTTCAAACAGAATTATGTTTTTTTGTTTTTTTGGTAATGCTTACAATATGGATGGGCAAACTGAACTTAATGATTAGGAAGGTAGTTTCAGATTTCTTACCTTAGCTGATGTGCACAAACGTCAGGATGCCAGAAAATTAAAACATGTCACAAAAATCAACTAAACTGGATTTGAAGAGGAGAAAAGTGGCAAAAGTGCAAAAAGCAGCACAAATGCGTTAAAGGTGGTAAAAAGGGGCAAAAATGGGCAAGAAGTGGCAATAAAGTAATTGAAAAATTGGGTGAATAGTGGCAAAAGTGGTTCAAAACTATCAGAATTGGCAAAATCAATGGAAAATTGTGTAATGGGTTGAAAAGTTGCATGATTAAATCATCTCATTGGAACCCAATAATAGCTTCATACACTTTTAAGCTCCTGTTAGACAGGATGCTTGCACCAATACTACTGATCCAACACACATATGTTCATTGATATCATCAATAAATCACAACCTGGGAGGGACTATTCTCTGGGTTTTTCAGGGGCCCAGCCTATTCTATTAGCAGGCCTGGTGACAGCTACAAGATGTGCTAGAATAACTAAACAGACCAGACAGGAAGAGGGTGGTGCCAATCTTGAACCGCTTTTGTTCATTCTTCAATCTTAATCTTGCTTTTGAAAAAGACGGGGAGTCTACTGTCAAGTAAATAAACCTTGTCAACTGCTGGCTTGATTAAAAAACACTCTTCAGTAAGGACCAGTGTTGGGGGTAATGCGTTACCAAGTAGTATGTTAGAGTACTCAGATTACTTTTTTGTTGTAATGAGTAACGTAACGTGTTGGTTTTACAATTCAAGTAATCCCGTTATTAGTTACATTTTTATGAAAGTAATCCGTTACTGAAAGGAAAATCCCAAATTTCCTCTCTCTTCCGTGGCTTCAAAAAGAGAGAATGAGAGAAGGAAGCAAAAAAAAAAAAAAAACAGTCTTATACTACTTTTGTGACTACTTTCAGGACACCAAAGTCCTATAAGACTTTTTTTTTTTTTTTTTTTTTTTTTTTTTTTTGCAATTTGGCATTTGGCAATTTAACATGGTATCATCTGCAAACAACCTATACAGGGTCGACCTACATTCCAGATTTACAGGTTGTTTGCAGTCACATGATGCTGAATGTCCCTTGGGGTTCAGGATGTGAGGGACAGCTGTTAGAAATGAATGGTAATGGAATAAAGTTAGAGGTTTACAGCCCTAAATGGACCTGTACGCTGCAACAGTCATCAGAACACATCGAGTCTGTACACTTTTAGCTGGCTTGGATGTGATTAAGATTCATATTTGCTCAAGTTAGAGATTTTTGAGCTCACAAAGTCTATGTTTACAGGCAACAGACTCAACAAAGTTAAAAACAAAATCAAAACAAATATCAGAGTTTAAAAAGTGTTAAATTTTGATATTAAAATCTGCAAAATGTCAATTTTTTAAATAATAATAATAATAATAATATCTTGAATTTATATAGCGCCTTTCAAGAAACCCAAGGACAGTTATAACATTGTACATTTAAAATTTACAAGAAATCAAACTGAACTCAGTGGTTGGAATTTCAACTTTTCAACTTTACAATCTAAAAAAGTTTTGGTTCTCTAACATTTCTGACTTGTAATGTTTTTTTGTCTTGCAAATTAATGAATTTTTAACTACAGAATTTCAATTTTCCCTTGAAAATCAACAGATCCTCTTTCTAATTTAGTTTATACTTAGGATAGTTTATAGAACTTTTATCAAGAAGAAGGGTCTGTAGGCCTGTCATGTTGGGATTTTGTCAATGAAAATTACAACTCATGTCCAAGTGGGCCCTGGAGGGCTAAGCTTTTCTGAGATGTTAGTAGGGGTAGCACTTTGGAAAAATAGGCTAGGAACCTCCGATTTAATCCACAATTAAAAAGCCAAACTGTGACCAAGTGAGGAGCTGTTTGAGAGCCAAACAAAAAGCTCTGCTGAACTAAGCCAAATGAACTGATCTCTTAAAATAGATGGATTGCTCATCAAAATGGACAAGAGCAGATGGACAGCTGAGGAAATACAGGCAAGATCAGAATATAATGTTTTAAACCGAGGCAGTACTGAACTGAACCAAACCAGACTGTTTTGTGGAAACAGACTTTACACTTGTGTTCTGTGACATCGCTCGTCCAGGCTTTAGGTTGAGGCTTTCTTAGTCCGTGCCTGCTGCCATTTCTCTGTGATTTTTTCTCTTTTTTTTTTTTGGCTGAATATATCCCTACTTTTAGGACATAAATGTAGCCTAAGATTTAAGAATGTTTTCATTCATGCACTTTGAACATTTGGCTAAAAATATGGCCTTTTGGTAATATTTCCCCATGTAGAAATGTCTCTTCTTGCCCCGCAACAGGTGTTCTCCATTGTTGCATGATGTTATCTGCAAAGAACTTGAATATGCTGTTGAAGCACACTAGAACTACAACAAAAGCATTATATCATTCAATAGAATTGCAGAGACATTGCTGAGCTACATAGGCTATGTTTATAATTTACAAATGAGCTTTGTACTTTGTCTCTCTTCTCATTTATGAGAGGCTTTGCCAGGATCAAAAGTCATTATGGGACAGTAGAGTCATTCAATATGACTGCCACACTGATCTCGTCTATCCTTCATTGCTCATTTAATATTCATGAGGAGAACACAAACTTCATTCCCCCCTAACCACAGATACCAGCATAGATCAGCTTAAACACTGTGAGGTGACTTCACTGCTATTTTTAATAGATTGTAGAAACTTTGAGTTATGCATCGACTCCAGCTGTATGCTAAATGTTAACAACTTTAAATTAGAAGCAGTTTAAAATTTCCTGTTGAATTTCCGATGCCTAGCATACTTTGCATTAAGTCAAGCTGAAAAAGCAGAAGCCTGATATACTATTCATGAATCATGATCAGAATGCATGCTTCTGTTTCATGGAGCCATTTTCTAAAAAAAATAATAAAATGAGCAGATTAAATAATGAATGGATTGTAATACATGCTGCATAAGAGAGGAGGAGATTAAAAAAAAAAGATCCCTGGATGTTAACACCTGAATTATTAATCAAGATAATTCAGCTCCGAATGACAAGAATACCCATCTCTGCACTGTGCTGCACACACAAACTGTATATATAACATCCACAAATACCCAGCACTCACACATTCACACCCATGCGGGCTCTTGCATATGCGTGAGACACGTTTATCTTGCCTACTCAACAGTTATCTCGTCAAAATGGGTCAAGACAAAATGAAAATCGAGAAACTTCTCATGGCGCAAAAGAGACAGACAAGCAGAGAGAGGGATACACAAGGGAGGGAGGAGAAATAGTTTGGGGCGAGAAGAAGGAAGGGGGAGGGAGGAGGGTTGTTTGATAAGAAAAGTTCCCTATGAAACTCAAAGGATTGCTACCTAATATTAAAAGAAGCAGTATAAATGTCATTGTTTATTTTTGACTCTGTGTTTGCAGGCACATTCCTGTGTGTGTTTTTTTACAGGTACACATCCCAAAATACACAAATTAAAAGTACACCACACTAGTGTAACTCTTGTTTTCTGCATTGACTTTATCCCCTCCTTGTTACCATAACAACAGACTTATAAAAAACAATGTTTTGCTCATACTCAATTTGCCCCTGGCTTATTTCCCCTCCTAGGTCAAAAGGTCCAAGAGCATCCAGTGTAATATTATTACATAGCTAATGATTCAGTTACTTTTTATATCTTAAACATTGACTGCCTGCAAGGCAAGACGAAAGCAGGAGGTACCCAGTAAACCCCGAGAGAGGCAGAGAGACACTGAACGAGAGTATGAGAGGAAGAGGAGGAGGAGGATGAGCGAGCATCTTGTAAACACCCACAGTAGCAAATGTGAGACAGAAGACAGATCTCGGTACGGTCTAATAAAAGCAACACTTCCTTATTTGCTTCACATTCTGTCTTCTAATTGGTGTTTATCCAGTTAGAAAAATGGTTTTATTCACAGTTTAATAATGACAAGATGATAACCTGCTTTATGTTCACACAGCTATTAACTATTGCACCACACTAACATACCTCAAAGCCATTCAATAATGTAATGAGTGCTGTGGTTTCTGCAGTGCATCCTCCTTGTTAGTGCATTTCCCCCCCATTGGCTTTATAGTAATTACATTTACAGTATGCTTTTTAGGCTATAGATGGAATCAACTTGAGACACCTGCATCACAGTGAGAACTGACAAGCCATGACTATGTCAAAACGTAACTTTTTTTTCTTTTAAAAAGGCAAATTTGTTTGTGGCAAACTTATAATAACACTGCCTGCATTGAGACATGTCCACTGAAGGCCAAAGAAGATAAAACGCATGTCAGTAAAGTTTGATAAAGTGTGTAAACATTTCTTCTAGGATGCTTCTTTAAGTTTGGTTGTCCTATGGATATCTATTTTTAACAACAGCCTCTAAAACAGGTGTCTGATGTGTCATATGACGATGTGTTAGACATTGGTGCACCTGTATCCACACGTCTCACTCTGTCAGGCCTGACTGATGACTGAAGGATGAGAGAGATCAAGCAGTGTACAAGCACAGACCGTAAGCTTTTTCTTCAAACAGCTACATCTGGATATATGCAGTTCACATTTGATAAAAGTCATATTATATATCTATATTAAGCTGCAGCTAGAGAAGCTGGCTTTCCTCATTCAAAAGTTCTGGATGCCATGCAGTGCTTGGGGCATCAAATCTGTGCTTCTTTATCTTTGCAGTTTTTAACAGGATCTTGTAAAAAAAAAAAAAGCCCCCCCCATGCACACTTGTAAGGTCCACTTAATAATGTGGACCTTGTTTTGAGCTTCTGGTACCTTAAGGTGCTGACAGTCATACCTGATTGGCACCTGATTGTGAGCATGGGCCCTGCAACAGTAGGCGCCTGCTCCAAGAATAGGCACGCCATGTTTGACTCATCTGGATAGGGCACATAGAATCGGGCAACTTTAAGCTCGTGTTTCCTCTCCCTGTCAGCACTTAGACACCATAGGCTGTCTTCTACAGATTTGCAGTCAGGGTTTGCAGGACAATATGGCCGACGGCTCTCTGCCCAGACAATCCAGAACAAACCGCAAGCAGACAATCTCCGGTCTCATAGGGCTGCCAGGAGGCCTGCCATGACTGCCCTCACTGTCAGGTGCGTTCGCTATGGTGGCAGAACCTGAACATGTGGAGGAACATTATGTTCAGTGAAGAGTTTAGATTCTGCTTACAGCAGTTGGATTGCGAGAAGATGCAGAAAACGTTATGCTGATTGCTGCACCGATAGAGTAACATTTTTAAGTGGAGGCAGTGTTATGGAGTGGGGTGGCATCTCCCTCACTGGAAAAATGAGGCATGCCATCATTGGAAGCAATCTCAATGCAGTAATATTGAGATGAGATTCTACAACCAGTGGCGACCCCCATCTCCACAGTCTGCCTCCAGACTTTGGGAGTGGAGAGGATGGAATGGCTTGCCGGCCGTCCTGACCTCATCCCTACTGAACACTTGTGGGGTCAGCTATGCCACAGTGACCAACACAACCACATTGGCTGACTTGTGACAAATGCTGGTTTCAGAATGGAATGCCTTCCCACAGCAGTGTGTGACCAGGCTGGAGACCAGCATGAGGAAGAGGTGCCAGGCTGTAGTGACTGTGTATGCTTCTTCTTCACATGTCTGAGGCTCCTGTTTGTTAAACAAATAAATTGTTAAATTAACGATATGTCTTGTTTTTCAGACTTCAATCATCTAATCCACCAAACAAGATTCAATGGCAGAATAAGCTGCTTGGCATTGGCAGAGAAGATTTGTCAATTAGTGGGTGCCATCCACATACTCAGCTCTGCTGCTCATCCCACAAATACATGTTCCTTACACATATGACCCTATTTAAAAGGAAAATAAACTGATTTGTTGCCAAGAAACATTGTTAGATAAAGAAATAATCTGCCGAACAAAAATTTCCTTACTTTTTGTGCTAAGTTTATATTGTTTTTGTAAAGTTTGATGAGTACTTAAGTTATCATTGTCTTTGAAATGCTGTATGTAACATCAAAGACTGCTGTATGAGAAAGTGCAAACTGCTACTGCTAGAGTTTATGACCATGAATTAGCTGGATGAGGATAATAACAGTAGTTTAACATGTCTGAAATTGTGATGCCTGATTAATATGAGATAGAAGCACCTTCACTTCCTCAAACACATTTCTTTTCTCTATGCTGGCAACAGAAAGGCAATCAGCAGTCAGTGTGTGACAGTCAGATGACGCATAATTTCTCAGCCCACTACTGCAGATAACAGTATCAAACATGTTTTGATCTGCAAACAAGCTGCTATGAAGAAATCATAGGGTGTTTTTTTGGCTAGATTTGTTTTCTCATGAAAATTGCTTACACCCATGATTATGTCCCAAGCCAAAGCAACCTGTTTAAATAACTAGCACAGTAAAATGCTGCATTTACCTTTATCTTTGCTGAAAATAATACCAAGTATAATATTCATAAAATAAAATGTGCTCCCACTTTGAAATGCATAATTTGCTATTTTGTGAGACTATCTCATGATGGCATAATAGAGTTTCATGTGCTCTGTGCTTCTTGTGCTTTCTGCAGGTCTATTCAGGGTTTTATTACCATAAAGATATGATTAAAAGAAAATTAGCATGTTTCTGTGTTTCTTCTGCCTTTTCCATTTTGCTTAAATGTGCTTAAAAAGTGCCAAATACATTATATAGAGCCCCTTACCCATAGTTATCCTGCAGTGTGGATTTGCAGGATGAAATGGAGTGGACCATGTGGAAATGTTTAATAAGATATCCACTGGGATCCCTGCACAGTATGTAAATGAATGGAAATCAGCTGCCATGAATCACAAGCTGTGATGTTGAAACTTGGATGCTATTTTATACAATTATCTTGAGATAATAATAAAAAAAATATATATAAAATGTTTAAGAGACATCAAAATGCTCAGCTTACCATAGTTTATTTTACACCTCAGGCTTTTTGGGATCTCCAGCTAATATGAAGAATAACTCCAACATTTAATAGCGTATTTCAAAAACATTTTAGAATCATTATGTAGCTTCCAGCATTTGATGTAAGCTGAACATTTTGAAGTTTATACAACTGCACATTTCAAATTTAATGCAAATAGTAATAATGAAAGATTTGCTGAGGTTTTCTGCATAATTCAGTCCCAGCTACTTTACCCAATCATGTCTCTGCTACATTTCTCTCATGAAAAAAGACACACCCATGATTAATTGAGCAATTTCAGCTGTTCATTTATCTAATGACTTTAAGCATACAGCTCAGAAAGATAGAGGAAGAGAGCAGGGATATGTAACAACTGCATGATTTTGGTATCCAGCATGGCTTGTACTTAATTTGCAAGAAAAGGTTCTGTTGAGATGAGCAAGGATAAACAGCTCAGTAGGTGTCACGACTGTCTTTCATTAAATGCAAACTTCATTGTAATGATACAAGTGAAATGACTCACGAACACATATGGGTAATAAAACAGTGATTTTGCATCTACTGTGACAATAACAGAAACAGCATTTTCAGTGTAATAATGTTAAAGCTAAAGGACAAAAGCAGGAAGACAAAATAAAAACTTTCTGTCCTGTGTTTATCGTCTGTAACTGTCTTAAAGCTCTTTAATATTTAAAAGTCAGGGGACATAGACGAGGAATAGCAAACCAGCTTAGTGGATTTATGTTTAAAATCTCAATTCATATTTAATAAGGCTAAATCACAAAAGAAGTTATTTTAAAGGTGTTTAATAATAAAAGGTTGTGACTCTTCATGACTTCAGAGATGGGTCTTCATTCTTGTCCCTTTTTTCTATTTTCTGTTGTTGCTTGACATTACATGGTGTCCAATTAAGAAAAGGTTGGCTTATTAATGGAACTTTGGTTCTTTCTTTGAGAATAAACTGTCTGCATTAAACAACAGGAATAATGTACAAATTGTGTGTGCAAGTAACTTATTACAACCCATATTTTTATCATTTGTGAGCTCAGCTGCAGCACTGTCAGGCATTTTGGGCCACCTAAAAAAAATTAAAATAATCTAAAAGGTTAAATTTTCTTAGGGCTCCTGGCAGTCATGGACCCTCAGAATTGTCTTAACTTTGTTAACTGTGTAAAGAGCCAATAAGCACAAGGCAGTCTGGCTGCAGACCATTCATCTCTAACCTCTCTCACAGAACGTTCATCTGAAACATCGTATATCTCAGAACAGAAAAACACGCAAATACTTTCAAGATAAATCAGATACAACTTCTATGAAGGGTAGTGGTAAAGATAATGTTAGGATACCAAAATTTAAAAGTTCAAAAACCTGTCCTGAAAAACCTGATTACAAAATGTTTAATAAGGCCGAGATAACAGCCTGCTTACAGCAAAAAAAGAGTTTGTCCTCCATGAAAACATTCCTTTACAGTAAGCAGAGCTTGTTTAGCTCTGCAAGCTGCTTAAGCTATGTAGCTAACGTAGCTAACATAGCTAAAGCTAAGCTCACAAGGCAGCTACATTATCCACATAGTTATGTTAGCTTTAGCTACATTTTCTGAAGGCCACATTGCTAAAGCTAACTTAGCTACAAATAACAGGACTACATAGCTGAACTAGATTTATAGCCCATCAAGCTAACGTAGCTAAAGCTTAGCTCAGAAAGCAGGAACATAATCTATGTAACTATGTCATCGACATAGCTGGAGTAGTTTTTGCTGCATTTGCTAAAGTTACTGTTGCTAAAGCCAGCTTAGCTACAGATACGGGGCTATATATATGTAATGTAACTACATAGCTCATGCAGCTAAAGCTACACTCACAAAGCAGCTATGTAAGCTACGCGGTCATGTTATCTATGTAGTGACATTAGCTTTAGCCAAGTTTTCTGAAGCTCACGTTGCTACATCGGCTTACATAGTAGTGTTTATTGTGTAGTAGGCTTAGCAGTGTTAGCTTCAGCTAAAGCTAAAGAAGCTAAAGCAAGCCACTATTCTAGTAACTACTGCTAAAAAAAAGTTTTATTGTTGTTACATTTATAAAATGTTGCTTAATATGAAATGTTTGCTATTTGGTTGTGTCATGAATGTAACTACCAGACTGCTTTATTTATTTTAAAAAATATATACAAAAAATTAAATTTGGAAAAAAAAATCTAAAATGTTAAACCGACTAATGGAGCTCAACAGTGGCCACCTGCTCTTTTGGCCTTGAAGCAAAATTTGCCATTTAAATCCCCCACGGACATTCCAGAAAATCCTGATTACAACACTTTTAATACATGAACCCAGCTAGCCCAAATACTCATTACTATAAAACAAAAGAATCAGCACAAAAACAGCATTCAAAAAGAGAGAAAAAGGAAAAGGGTACAAGACTTTGTGTATTTTTTTACAAGGAGGAAGGAACTACATTTCCCACAATCCACTGTGAACCATTTAATTAATTGTCAGTGACAGCTTTCAAACCATATAATTATGCTTATCTTTTTTGTAGTGATTATGTTTGAAATGATAATGTTTTAATATGTGGTAGTTTAAGTATTCATCACTTCATGACGTGGCAGCATGTATTGTCATCATCCATGGTCTCCAGCCTTTAGTAGATAGGCTCCGTACACATTTCCATCAGGGACCCCACTAATCAGAAATGTTGTGACATTCAAGGATTGTGGGTAATGTGTATTTCTGGCTAAGATTACAAATTGTGATCCTTAAACGAGGTTGATATCTTGCAAGCTTTTGTCTTGTACAGGAGCATATGCCATTGTTTCTGCGCCATGTAGCTGGTGATGAGTCTAACTTGGATACTTGTGATAACATGGCTAATAATCAAATCTACTAGGAAGGAAATGAATGGATTTTTGCTTCTGGAACCACACTGTTGAACCCTGTTTCGGCACTTCCGTTCTGAAAGTGAGAGTCTGTGAGAGTGGCTGTCAGAGAGGTGCAGTCTACAGCCAGATTGTGTTGGTCCAATCTGGTCTGACTGACACATAATCATGCACATGAAAATTGATCTTCAACTGCATTGACTGGATGTTATTCCAGCAACGAGTAATTTAATTTGCTATGATTTCAGCCTGACTCACGTGTTTACATTTATTTTAATAGTCCAGTTTTAGTCAGACTCAAACAACAATTCGACTTTTTCTAATAGCATGTAAATGCACAGACTGTTCCACCTTCAAACTGAGCTGAGTTTATATTTATTTCCTGTCTTGTAACAACTTCAGACTAACCCAGTAAAAAATGCTTCAACACAAAACTGCACACACCTCTTCAGCGAGGCATGCTGTTGCACGCACAAACACAACTGCAGCCTATCAAGCTGCTTCTAACACACACTTCATTTGCACTTTGACAGCTCAGTGCATGTTCGAGATGAAAGAATTGACAGTTCAAGGTGACAGGTTCCTCCAATCAGCCTGGTGTTTCACTGTGATGTGAGCTCTGTGTACACGAATTTGGTGTATGTGTGTGAATGTGCGAGTTGCACATGTGTGTGTCTCCTTTTTTGTACTGTTGGTCCACACAGGGGGTAGCTGACAGGTGTCCCTTCTTCTTAGCCATGCAATTTATCACGCGACTGGTGGTAGGGACCTTTGCCTGAGTCCAAATGTCCGTACACCAAAATGCTCTCTCTCTCTCTCTCTCTCTCTCTCTCTCATTCATTCATCTCCTAAATAACATATCAACAGGCAATCATCTATAGTAATAAAAACAATTTAAGCCTGATCAAAATGTATAGTAATTCTCCCAGTATGAAAATGTCCTCACTCTTTTATTATCCACACACAATGCCAGTGAAAATATTCCAAACAGAAAAAAAGTCATGGCATGCTGAGCAGCCATGGAGATTTCTTAAATCTTTTGTTCTCTCTGGCTTAATCATAGGAAAAAAAAAAAACTGTGTTTCAGGGCTCGGCAGGAGCCAGCTGTCAGAAATAAACCGTAGCTATCAATATAATGCCCCAGATATCATTATTTTAGTTCTTTTCAATTAATTATGAGAGCGTGGTGAGACGCTACTTTAGATCTCATTTCAGGGCCTAAATTGGTTTGTGAGCGTAAAAACCTTTATTGTGTAAGCCCTGCGGCACACACGCACACACATGCACTGACACACAAACTGGTGTGGAGAGCGGGTTTGGATATGGGAGTTAAATGTATAATTTTGCAGCTGAAGATCAAAACATTTTGCTGGATATTGACCGGCTTATCACCATGCTTTTATTAGAAGTTAAAATCTCCCTCTTGATACTCGATTCCGCTGGATGATTTTTTTTTTCTATTGAAATGCACATTCCTTCACTCTCTCCCCGGTAACAGTAGCTTTCTCGGTGGGGAGCCCCTTACTACCACCCCACCCCTCCTTTTCTATTCATGCACCGCTGCTGTACCAAATCAGCTGGGGGTTAGCACTTTAAGGAGAGCTGGGGGTGGGCTAAAGGGTTATGAGGGGAGCGTGAACCGTGGTGAACAACACAAGCATAAAGACAGGCCTTAAAGTTGAGATACAGATCCAATTCCTTGTTTTTTCTTTTTTTATCTTCTATTTCTATTGCTCTAGCCTCACTGTCTTCATCTGCCCTCTCCTCCTCTTTCTCTCTCTATCTTCTTTCTCTCCTTGGCAGTGGACGGAAAGAGTCAGGGTGATAAATAGGTGGTGTCCGATGTGCTTCTCCTCTCCTGTCGTTCTTCCTCTCCCTCTCTTCCACTCTTCTCCTTCCTGGTCTCGGCTCAGCGCGCTCCCTGCTCAGCAGCATGTTCATTCCTGTCAGCAAAAAAAGGGAATCACTGGAAACACCAGATCTATGGCTCTCACACACATTTCTATCCATGCGCATTTAAACACACTTAGATGGACCCACACATGTGCTTCAGTAAGGAAAATATAGCAGGGTAGATAAAAACAGAGCTATGGTTGTGTGCTAATGTGTAAGACACACTCTGAGACACACCCGGTGTACAGTACATGCACAAACACACTCACAGCCACAGTCTATTAGTGTTCACAATGCACACAGTCCACATGAATTAACATCAGCGGTCACCAGCATCGACACTCCACATGCACTTATTTATCACAGGAATTTTCTACCCCCTGTGTTCGTGAGGGTGGGTTTGCAGAATTTGTTAAGAAAGAAAGAAAGAAAGAAAGAAAGAAGTAAATATAGTGCCTATAGAAAGTATTCACCACCTTGGATGTTCAATTGATTTTATGTATCAATCATGATCATTATCATATGTCTTTTTTAACAACGAAAATTACAAAAAAGGTCCACTAGAAGGTCCAACCGCTGATAAATCAGTATTCCTTGCTATCATTACAACAAGAAGGCAAAAGAACACCAAGCAACTCAGAGCAAAGGTTCTTGAAAAGTATAAGTCAGGGGATGGATCCAAAAACATTTCAAGGCACTGAACATCGCCCTGATTTTAGTCTCCATTTCATCACCAGTCGAAGCTTTATGGTTGAGTGACAAAGAGAAAGCCACTGTTGAAGAAAACCCATCAGACAAGATGCTAATATTGCCAGACACCAAACACTGCATATCACCACAAACACAGCATCCCTACTATGAAGTACGGTAATGGCAGCATCATGCTGTGGGGATGCTTCTCTGCAGCCAACCCTGGAAGGCTTGTAAAGGCAGAGGATAAAATGAAATGTATGAAAAAGATATGAAAATCCTAAAGGACAATCGTATTTAGTCTGCTAGAGAACTACAGCTTGGGAGAAGATTTATTTTCCAGCTTACAGCAAAAGCTACACAAGTGGTTGAAATATTATAAGATGAATGTTCTGGAGAGGCCAAGTCAAAGCACAGACCTCCATCCAATAGATATTTTTTAAGTCACATCTTTAAAAGGGCTGTTCACACCTGATCCCTGTGCAACCTGATAAGGCTTGAGCAGTTTTGCAAAAAAGAATGGAGTAAAATTGCAGTCTCCAGATGTGTACGCTTGATTGAGGCCTATCCACACAGAGTTTGTGCTGTGATTGCAGCCAAAGATGCATCTACTAAAAACTGGCTTGAAGGGGGTGAATATTTATGCAGTTACTTATTTCACATCTTATTTTTATTCAACTGACATTACTTTGCAGAATTCTGTTTTCACTATGAAATTAAAGAGGTTTTTTTTTTTTTTTTGGTCTAAAAGCCAAATTACATTGACAATGATTGATTTATAAAATCAATAAAAGGGTAAAACATCCAAGGGAGTAAATACTTTTTATATGCATGGTAAAGTAAAAAATCAAAACAATACTCAATTATTAGCATAAATAAAAGTAAGAAGAAAAGGGGGAAGATTTAAACAGACATGAACACAGGAAGCAAAGTCAAAATCAAAGAAACACAAAGAAAGAGAAAGAAAGAAAGAAAGAAAAGGTCTTGGTGAGGAGGTGGTCAATACCAACCTCAGTCATGATGGATAGCTGCCCTGCAGTTACAGCTGAATGGAGCTTTATTCCTTCTCCCCTCCAGTGACATGCGTCCTGCTAGAAAACCATTATTAAAGTAAATACTGGATCTAAAGCAGCACCATGTATTTAATCCTATAAGAGCTCCAAACAGTGAAGAGCTTCATCCTCCTTTCCCAAAACTACCTGACTCAAACTTATCGCTACATCTCAAATGGCAGCAACACATCATAGGCGGCATCCAGGCTTCTAATAACACAGCCTGCAGTGTCAGCTCCCCCTCTCAAAACATACTCAATGTTGTGCACTTCCCTTGACCCCGTGCTAGGTAAGTGAGTGTGTCACTGGAGCTTTATTGAGGAACAATTGGTGTAAGCATCCCCTCAATGCAGCCATGCATCACCTGTTGTATAATTGAAGAGGCTGAGTGCCTGTTAATGAGCCTCTGTTTGACCCTGGGCCTGTATTTGCATTGTTTTTAGCTTAGCACATGGCTAATAGCTAGCCCGAAGGCACACCAGCCTTGCGAAGGATCGAACACCAATTTCCTCCATGCCAAGGGCGAGCTCACCACATCATTTGGAATACAAGAGAAAAGGTGCATGCCTGCACACTGACGCGGCCGCTCGCTCTCTTTATTTCCTGCCACAACCAAGAGTGCATGTCATGCGCACAAACACAATGAATAACTGGGCCTGTGTGGCCAGGGGGTACGTGGAATAGGAACAGCAAGAGGTGCTATTTATTTAGCTGATGAGAGTGAACCTATATAGACGGGCTGTGAGGGAGAGATGCTAACACCCCCTGAGAGCTGGATCTTACCCTAACCCGGGAAGGCTGTTTGAGAGAGGTCACAGGGGGTGAAGAGCAAAGAAAGTGTGCCACAAAAGAAAATTGAGCCTAAATAGAACAAGCTAGCAAACACAGCCACCCCTTAGCCCCCCGACATTTCTGTGAACATGTCTCTAAATTGGGTTGTAAAACTGTGCATCTCTGGGGTTTATACGAGAATCCAATCTGCAACGCAGAGGGGATGAGCAACAGAGCAAGTGATAAAAACAAATAAATCAATTTAGTTGCCGGGTTTATTTTGTGATCACAGAGAGCAGTGAGTAATAAAGATTGTGTTACACCAATGTTAAGCTTGGCTTGCATTTTTCATTTATGTGCATAGCATCTCCTCATGTTTGTGTGTATACTGCATCAGCAACTAAAGCAGTTTGAGTTTTTGTTCACCTAGCAGATGCACAAAGTCATAATAAACATCCGGTTACAGCCCACTGGGTTCCATTTAGCAACACAGACATTTCTAGCGTAGTTGTGCACAGATATAAACATGTTACAGCCTCATCCCTGCCACGCTGCTGTCCATACTCTGTTGTCTGTGTTTCTCTCTCTTTATTGCCATTATTATTGGAAAGTTAACACCTGGAAGACTGTGAGACCACAAAAGCCCGGCCAATGATTCAGAGCGTCATGTGGCAGGCGTGGTGAGGAGGATATTGGTAGAAGGCCAGCGAAATTGCTTCAAATCGAAAAACTATACAGGAAATAATTTACTTGGACCGTACGTCTCTAGGCACTCAACATTTAGAATGGGCTCTGCTACTTTAATTGAAAGGGAAAGAGAGACAGACAGAGAGAGAGAAAAGCTGTTACAAACAAGAGCATGATTTATGAAATCCACCCCTCAGTTCGTCAGAGCGAGCTCATTATGTATGCGCAACAGTGAGAGAGTGAGAAGACGGATGAGTCGTCCCGGTGGCGGAGGAAAGAGGGATGGCGGCGCTAAACTCTGCCGGTAATCAACTGGTGAAATTAAACATCAAAAAAACAGGAATGATTGTGTGCGGCAAAGCGATTTGTCTGCAATTAGCGACCGGTCGCATAACTCACACACGGGCACACATAAACACATTCACGTTTAATGGAACAAGACTTGTCACAGGGTGTGTATTTGTGTGTTTATGTAGAAATACGGCGCTGGATAACCATAAAAACAGTAAGTTAATAAACTCGAGAGACATTAACAGGACCCGGGGCAATTGGTGAACAGCTACTTCATTTGTCAGCAGCTCTTATTGAATGCTTTCTGAAAGGTGGCTGCTTGTATTTATAGCTGTATCTCTGTCATTTGTTTATGCTAGTTTAGAGAGAGAGGAGAGAGGGAAAGGCCAGGAGGGAGACAGAGAACAGATATTGTTTTTGTTTACATCATATCTAAAACCCAGTCAGCAGTTTAGGCCGCTAGTTAATTGATGTTCAAAACTGGTTTATAGTCAAAGTTGTTTTTTACGTCTACTTGAACAGACATTGATTCATGTCTGTTTAGATCTGATTTATAACTTCTGTCACAAGGTTGAACACACTTTTATATTTTTTAGTCTTAAGTCATAGATATCATTGATAAAATGACCGTAGTGGTGGCCTGGCCGGGCCATTGACAAAATGAGTGAATAGTATCTTTAGCTGATGGTATCAGTCTGTGCATGTGTGAGAGCAGTAGCATTAGTGCTTATGTGCATCCTCTAACAGTTATCTCATTTTGGAACTAAAGAGTAACAACCTATTATTGGGTTTTGATGTTAAAATTATTTGTTTGTGACATTTTTAACCACTTTTATTGGCCATTTTTGCCACTTTCATTTGTCTCTTTTTATCCATTTTAGATACTCTTAGCCCATTTTCCCCTTTTTTTAACCCATTTTTGCATTTTTTACAATCCCATTTCATCATCTTTCCTACGTGTTTTTGCCACTTTTATCCCATTATGCCCCTTTATGCCTATATTTTTTGTGACTTTTTACCGTCTTCACCACTTTTTAACCTCTTTGCAGGGATTTTTCTTTCCATTCCGTTTTTTTTTCCATTCGTTGAATTATTGAAAATGGAATCCTACCATTGATGCACTGCATTGAGGGGTTCCCATTGTTATATTTTACACTTCATAATGTGCCATACATTTTCAATGGTAGACACGTCTGGACTGCAGGCCAGTGACCACGCTGTTGTAACTGGTGTCCAATGTGGCTTGATCTTGCTGAAATAAGCAGGGACATCCCTGAAAAAGACAATGTCTCAATGTAAGCATATGTCACTCCAAAACCTCTATGTTCCTCTCAGTTTTAACGGTGCCTTCGCAGATATGTAAGTTACCCATGCCATGGGCACTAATACACCCCCATACTATCTCAGATGTTGGCTTTTGAACTTGCATTGCTAACAGTCTGGATGGTTCTTTTTCTCTCCAGTCCAGAGGACTCAACAGCCATTATTTCAGTAAACAACAGCACACTTTTCCATATTAGGTCAGTCCATCTCAAATGAGCTCTCACTTTTTAAGTGCACTATCTTAGAGGTGGGTGATCGTTCAGTGTTCAAGTTTTACATGAGATTTCTACAGATTGATTTCTACAGATTCTCTGAGTCTTTTGATAATATTAAGAACTGTGGATGGTGAGATCTTTAAGTTCTTTGAAACATCTTGCTGAAGAAAACTGTTCATAATTTAAAGGGCTATTTCTTCTCAGTCTCTCACAAAGCAGAGAACGTCATGTCATTGTTGATTTATGAATGATAGAGCCTTTCAGGATTGGAAATTTCAGGTGTTTTTTCTATATTCCACAGCTTGCTTCTGTCCCATTTTTTAAAAAAATGTTGCAGGTGTCAAAATCAGAATGAATGAATGAATTAATACATTAAAAAAGCTTTAAAGTTTCTATTTTTGGTAGACTTGGATTATAAATAGGGACATCCCTCTTTTATTAATGATTTATGAAAGCATTTCCTTACCTTCATTCCTCATTTCTTCCTTTTCTTTGCAGACATATTTTGATGTTGAAAACAGGGTAACTGCTCACTAGGTAGTTTATCATGCCTTCAGTGGTGTTGTTAAGATAGTTTCACAGCTTCTGGTCCAACCGGTGATGCAAATGCATTTATATTTATTGTTTTGTTGTACGCCCGCATATCTGTTGTCTTTAACACATTTTCTTAAAACCTTCAGTACAATAAACACATTATGCCTCCATACAAAAGCAATATGTTGATTTTTTTCTGCATTAACTCTGACAGGATGAATGCTAACCTAAGCTTTAGAGCACTGTATGGAAATGAGTTTCCTTTTAGACACCTTCTGAATGTTGTCAGTGATTTATTAGTAAGTATGTTAACATATCAGTCCCTGTAAAAAGACTGTAAAAATCTGTATTTTAAGTTTGTTGTATGACAGGCAGCTGTGTTATGAACTATAAGGGCAAATTTCAGTCATGAAAAAAAAAAATTTAAGTAATAATAAGCTTCAAAATCTTGGAAATGAGGCAGTAAAATATGCTCTAGGGTGGTGGGGGTGTGTTGGTTGACTGGACCAAAGCCACGCCCACTTACCAGAAAGACAATTGTCCTAAATATAAAAGATGCTACAACCTGAATGGAGGACAAATCTGTCAGCTCTACTAGATGTTACAGCTTCTGCGAGACTAGAGAAACAATTCCCTTTGTGCCATGACAGGCAGACAGTTTAGTGCTAAAAAGTCTGTTTCATTTTTCTCATCTTGCATTTTACACTTCAGGAATTCCTAACATTTCATTTGAAGTAAAGTTTGATGAAGTTATGTTTCTTCCCTTTTTATGAGACGTCTTTGTTGTTAAGTTGTTGCTAAAAAACTCAATTTCTTAAATTTACAAAGTCTTCAATGATGATTACAATAGGAGGCTTTTACTGTGACAAACTTGGCAGGAATAGAATGTGTCTATCATTGTATACTTTAGTGAATTTAAACAACGCAACACTAACAGACAGGAGGGATTGAACTGTGGCTGCTTTGAGAGAGACAAAGCCTCAGTGCACTTCTTTTAATTATCAAGGACTAAAGACAAGTGGATTAAAAGATACCTTGAGCAGGTAAGATGTTTGATCCTGCTGTGCCTCGTTTGAATGAAAAATAGACAAGCACTCTACTAATCAGCCTGGCCCCTTATGGTGTACTCTAGAGTGCAGCGGCCTGAGTCTATACCAGAGTAGAGGGTCAGAAGTCTGGGATTAATTTGACTGTTTTCTGGCACAAGTCTCTCTGTTATGATACTTTTAAGGACCCATTGGCCACCGTGGCTGGTACACTTGGCAAATTGCCCTCAAATGAATACAAAACACAGCATTTTGTTGGCTGTTCGCTTTTAAAGAAGGTAGTGACATCGGCAAATTAAACTGGCTTGTTTTGAATACGCTTGTCACGGTGCTACCCCGTGCCCTCTAAACTGAGTAAAGCATGCATGCATTAATGTAACACAGCCTTTCTTTCAATACATCAAGCCGGCTGAGAGGCCTGTGTCATGTTAGCATAGCATTGCTAGCAAACAGCTACTTAGTTTAAAAAGCTCTTTCTGACAAACTAAAACATTTTTAACTGATTCAATTATTACTGGTTAAAGTCAAATAAACAGACATGAATGTTGTTCTAACCCAAAACACATTTATTTATAGCTAGGGACGTCAAAGTGATATGTTTGTTCACCCACTGCTCCATGTGCCTTCTTGTGCTTAGCTTCTGAAACCAGGAAGTGGCAAACAGAATAGAAGCCCGCCATTGGCTTATATACAGGTGTGCTGGGTAGAAGGCAACAAGTGTGGTAGAGTTGGAGGGGTGTTTTTATGGCAAACAGAAGGAAATTTCTTGTTTTAAATTAAATGTGAACATGTAACTTACCTGTGATATTGTGTATGATGATATGAATTTCTTTGGAAAACGTTTATTCATTTTGCAGTCATTTATTGTGTTTAGTAGAGTTAATTGATTTCAACTTAGTCCTTGGACATTGGCACCTTCCCCTCACTCCTATATAAGAGGAGGCTGAGGCCTTGTGAGGTTGTTGGTGGTTGGTGTCAGAGCTGTTAGGTTGTGAGAGCCGTTTAGAGTGCTTTAAAGGCTTGATGTATTGAAAGAAAGGCTGTGTTACATTACTGCATGCATGCTTTACTCAGTTTAGAGGGCACGGGGTAGCACCGTGACAACGCTGCTCAGTGATTATGTATTGTTGTAGGGGGCAGGATATGCCTGCTGACATAATAGGGCACTAAATTTTGCCTTGCCCAAAATAAACCTAGCCATGAAGTGGTGAAAAACTTTCAAATGTCCAAATCAGAAATTAGATCTAAGTGTTTTAACATTTACAGCAACCTTGTTCTAACATATCTCGAGTGTTTTGACACTAATTTTAGATTTTAATTTTCTGGCGAAAACTGGACTTTTAAAATTCACGTAAACATATCAGTAAAACTGAAGACAAAATAAGATATATTTCTTAAAGTTGGACATAAACACCTAGACGATGCAGTAGGGGGTTGATTTACTCTTCCATTCACACATATCAATTGGCCACAAACTGGCCGAAGTGTTCTGCACAGGCTCTGCAGAATAAAAGAAAACCTGGAAGAGTGAAAGACAAAGGTATCAACATAACCAGAGTTGGAGCAAGACAATGAATTTTTAGACTGACTGATTGATCATAATAAAGTGTAAATATGGAAGGAAAACACAGATGTAATAGGTCAGTTAGTGGAGGCATATTATCACCTTCCATATATTGGAGTTAGACATACTTCCATCAGTGAGCTGATTCTCCTCCAATGCTTGGATAGTGAAGTAAGGACGGTACTCCAGATGAATGGCTTAATTGAAAGTGGACAGTGCAAGGAAAAAGCATTGCCAAAGTGATTTGGATACTCCTGTATCTGGGAAGAAAAATGATCCTCAAGTTCTTAAGTACAGCCAATGGATCACTGGTACAAGGAGGGTTTTGAGAATATTGCCTCTTAAAAAACTGGCATAAGCCTGTTATGACAACTCTGAAGGATTTCTTTAGATATGGCAATCCCATTTTTGACACTGTTCAGCCCTCAAATCTGGACTTTGCTCTATGGACTTAAAAACTCGGAAAATTTGGATGTGGCCAACATGGGACACTATGACATAATGGACTTGTGGTGTGGGTTTAAATGTGTCATACCTGCCATGTCTGTTTTGTTAGCCAATTTGGAAATAATTAAAAAAAACTAATGTATATGTTTTGTGCATCATGCACCATTAATGTCTGAACCTCAGCAAAATTAGTGAGAAAAAGGCTTAATTAAGCTTCAACTATAGTTTGTTCTACTGTGTATGTAAATGTAGCAAGTAATGTTGTCCTCAGCAGGGGTGTCACACAGCTAACCCAGTGTCAGTGCTGAAAGTGTGACAAGACTGCAAAGATCTTCACTGGGCCTTTTTCCACCAGCTAAGAAGCAGCTCTCATGTTTCCTTCCCTCTGTCTAATTGAATTCCCTGTTTATCACAGGATTAGTTGTCTGAGCTTAAGCCTATACTTTTCTTAATCTTTTACATGATTGCCTGTGGTTTTTTCAGTTACCAGAGTAGCCTGTGACATCTACTTCCAGCTGCTGCAGACTGCTACTGGTGAAGTCTAATTCAGATTACTGAATGATCCAACATGGTCACTGCAAAAAACGCCTTTAGTCTGATCAAGTGATTTAAAGATGGAGATATTAACTTCAAGCCTTCATGCGGTTGTGAATGCAGGTTCTTACAAAAATTGTCACTAATTATGTTTTAAATGTTGGAAAAATAAGTGCTGAATGATTTTTTTAAACTCTCACCCTATCTCTTCTCTGTCCCTCCTGTGTCTTCACGTTTCCACACACACAAGAAGCATAACTGCATAAAGTCAGCGTGAGCAGATGTGTGAAAGCAGCAGGAAATATGCAGGAGGTGACAGGTGTGATCGCCATGAAGAAGTGAAACTGCTCCCTTCCCCTTTTGCTTGCAAATATATTCTTTACTCCTTTTTTGATGTCGTTATACGTCCCTCTCCCTGATATCTGCCCTCCAGCTGAGAATGTCTTCAGGTGTGAGGTGCATGTGTGACAGCACAGCTCGGCAGTGGCAGTCTTCCCTGAAACTTTCAGTTTTTAGTACATGTGTGAAATACTTTTGACTGGCTGTGTTTGAATCCAGATATTTTCAGATTATTCACAAATATAGCATCAGATTAAATCCGAAATATGTACTGAATTAATGGTATGCTAATCTGGCAAAGCAGATGGACACGCTCGTTTCTGTGTTTCTCACTGGCAAATCTATCTTGCAAAGCTCCTGTCTGAACCGTTTGGGCCCAGTTAGGAAGTGACAGGACCAATCAGCAACAAGGGGCAGTGCTTTTGGGTGCGGTGGAGCCGTGACAGCAACAAGCAGCAACAAGAGGCCAGTGTAATCATGGCGGAAGACATTAACGTGGATGCTACCAAAGCGTAAGTTTTTATCAGAACTTGACAACATTTCTTCATTAAAAGAAGAACAAAGAGCAGCACTGAGTTGTTTTCTTTTCAAATCGATTGTCTACATGTCTGCAGTCACCATGACTTGCGTTGTGTAGTTCTCTATGGATTTACTCCTCCATAATGGCTACGTCATGTGTTTTGTTGCTCTGATTGGCCCATAAAGATGTGACAGACAGAAAGATCATCCAATCACCCTCCCACTTTTTTTCAAAGGCTCTGCCCTTTCCCAAACACAGTCTATGGGAGGTTTACCAGATGAATGTGTGACAACATCCATCTGGCGTGTCAGGTTACTTACTTAAACATTACACTAAACAGAAGTTTAATCCAACTTTATCTCAAAATTTTTAACTTTTTTTTTTCCCATTCCATTCCATCTGGCATGCCGGGTTAATGGTATGCAGTATTGTGCCTGAAAGAGTCCCTGGATACTAGATCTGCAATAGCTTTTATGACATGTGAACTCACTTATGATCCTGAACCAGGTTACTGTCAGGTTACTTACTTAAACATTACACTAAACAGAAGTTTAATCCAACTTTATCTCAAAATTTTTAACTTTTTTTTTTCCCATTCCATTCCATCTGGCATGCCGGGTTAATGGTATGCAGTATTGTGCCTGAAAGAGTCCCTGGATACTAGATCTGCAATAGCTTTTATGACATGTGAACTCACTTATGATCCTGAACCATCCTACGAGGCTTACAGCCCAGAGGTAGCCAGCCAAGTGTACAAATCAAAGTAACCCCATTATCAACTTGTCACATAATAGCCAAATAACCATATATCTTTGTGTGTAATGTACTGATTCCAACAATCATGGGAGTCTTATCTGTTTACTTTAGAATTATAAAGTCTAATTGCTGATGGTATGAAAGATTTTCTAAATCTTTCTGTCCTGCAGAGCAGGGATAGGAGCTGTCCACCACCGTTGTTTCTTTGCTTATTGAGGGAGATATCAAGTGGATGATCCATGTTTTTCAGAATGGCCTCCACCTTGCTCAGTGCGCATCTCCCCACCTTATCCTCCAATGAGTTCAATTTGATTCCGACCACAAAGCCAGCGTTTTTAACCGGTTTGTTCTGCAGCATCTTGCTGCAGATGTCTATTGATCGGAGTCTTCTGAGGCAAAAGAGGCTCTGCCCCTTTTTGTAGATGAAGTCTCTGTTGTTAGACCAGTCCAACTTATTATCCAGGTGTACACCTAATTATTTATACGATGTCACCACCTCGATGTCCACGCCACAAGTGTTCACTGGCTGAAGAGGGGGTTTGGATCTGCGGAAATCTATGATTATTTCCTTTGTCTTTGAGGTGTGGAGTAGCAGGCAGTTTTTGTGACTCCTGTCACTGAAGGCACTTATCAGATCCCTCAGTGACTGGAGTCACAAAGGGATCTTATCAGGTGATATTTAATAAAAAGAAGTGATCAACACAGCAGATACAATGCTTGGAGTCTCTCATCTGACCCCCTGGTTATACTCTAGTGTCTGTTGCACCAGAGAAGCTGTGTGTGCTGTGTTGTGTAATGATAAAGGCTAATTGAATTGCCAGTCAATAAGTATTAAGCACATGAGCATTTTGAATCAAATTAAAGTGAAATGCGGCACCCTTGTCTGTCTACTTGAGAATAACTTCATAAGCTTGTCTGCTGCTCCAACTGCTGCAGCCCATTCATCCGCTCAAAGCAGCTGTGTTAAAATCAACTAAATGTTGTTTTGAAACACTTTAGTTGAAACATTTCCATCCAAATCTTTGTTTAAATCTGTGTTGAAACCAGCAGATAGACTAGTTTCCTCATATGTATGTGACTGTATCTGGAAATATATGGATGATACTTCCAAGTGTCTACTAAAAGAAGTCTACACTTTGTTTGTAACAGATGTGTAAAACCTGATCAAAACTACCTGTAGCCATGGGGAGAGGATAATTTTTTATTAGTATGTTAACGAATCCAGTTTTTATTCAATCGTCCCTTCTAGCTTTTCTCTTAAATGTATAAATATATTTTAAAGTGCCCTCACAGTCTGCAGCAATTCACAAAAGAAATTATAACTGAACTACCTTAATGTAATGTACAAGTCTTCATGTTGTCCTTTGTATAGAATATGTCTTGCATTGCTCCTTGGGAGGTTGTTGTACTAATCTGGGGAACAAAGTAAGTTAAATCATGCTGTTGACTGAATGAGGATGACTTAGTGTGCCTTTTTACCACTAGGCTGCCACATCAAAACATAAAATATGACCGTTATTGACTGATGTTGCTGATAGGTGATGGGTGATGAGTATCCGCCACAAAAGACCTTATCAGGGCATCCTTTTAATGGATGTATCCACACGGGTAAGTTAAGTCACATTAGCTTAACTAATGAGATGGTTCTGGCTACAGACCAGTCATCTCTGACAGCCACTCTCACAGACAGTTCATCTGAGAGATCTTTGTCTCTGTCAGAATGGAAATAAAAGCTAAAAATTTTGAGATAAAGTTGGATTAAACTTCTGTAAGGTTTAAGTAAGTAACCTGACACGCCTGATGGATGTTTACAACATCCATCTGGTAAACCTCCCATAGACTGTGTTTGGGAAAGGGCAGAGCCTTTGAAAAAAGTGGGAGGGTGACTGGATGAATTTTATGTCTGTCACATCTTCACTTCAATTTTGAAAAAAAAAAAAAAATCTAAAGAGAAGATATGAAATGCAATGGATGAGAAAGCTTTGATTTAGGATTAGAGCTGTTGAAAGATTACATTTGGGACATCTGAACCATCTTAGAGTATTTTTTAGTTTTATTTTGAAAAAAACAAAAGGAACTTTAGGTAGATCAAAGACAAGGTCATGAACTTTATTGAACTGAAGAAGTGTTGAAAAGTAAGTAAGGGAATGTTAAAAAGGTAAATATGTCATTACACTATGTGTAGATGAATTTATTGACTGGCTCACTGAGCTTTCTGTGAGTATTTTTCCCTCATTAAAGTGAAATAAGACGTAAGTATAAGACATTAAGGAGCAGTGGTGGACTTGTAAGGGACAATAAAGCATGCAATTAAGCATGATTTCAAAAATTACTGCCTTAATCATGGACTAATTAATCCCAATTAATGCATTAATGATGACAGCCCTATTTCAGACACATAAGTATCGGCATACCTCATGGTGTACGGTGTCTCAATCACATGGTGTAGATCCGTGGTTCTCAGATGGCGTGGCAAAGCACACTGGTCTGCTTTGGGGCAGGTTTTAGTGTGCTGTAAGACTTCGTAGAACTACATGTTATTACTATCGTATCGACCATGATTGGTTTATAAAATCAGTAAAAGGATGACACATCCAAGGGGGAAAAATACTACAACCATACAGCAGTGAGAGGATTGTAACATATGTTAAAGGTCTTTTTTTTTTAATTGCATGGATTTGAATATGGTGTGTCTTTAGATTTTAGATTGATCTGAGATGTGCCTTGGGCAAATAAAGAGTGAAAACCACTGGTGTAGATAAACAGAACTACAAAACATAAACAACACAAGCTATATTAGCTTACTCAGTTTAAGTGTCTTTGTTTCTGTTTGCTCAAAGGTCAGGTATGTGAAGGATAGTTTGCTATATTTCAACGGTCCAGATTAGTGCAATTCTCAAAATTGTTGGTATTCAGTGGTATCAAAATTGGACTGAAATGATATGCAGCAGTGACTCAATTTGAGACAGATTTTAAGCTAATGTGAGTCAAATCAAGGCTCGTTGTCAAATGGATGAGGCTAGCCCCTGTATTCAGATCTGAAACCTGTTTTCCCCACTTCCCTCTCTCCTTTGAACAGAAAATTGCTTCAGCGCTGCTCAGTCGGGGGGCCGGGCAGCAGAGAAATCCGGGGGGCTTTGGCTTCAAATGATTTGTGTGGATTGTTCACATCTCGGAGGCCCTATGTTGGCCTTCCACAGGTCTCCCGCCACAAAGCAGGTGAAATAGAGTTGACCTTAACCCTCTGTTTTTTTTTTTTTTTTTTTTTTTTTTTACCAGCATGCAAAGGAAATGAAATCTGATATGGCTCACATGGCTTGATAGGGTTCATCAGATCACACAAACTTGAGGGCCAAACAAGCTGAGAAAAATCCATATCTTCCAGAGTGTCTTTTTTGGCCATTGCAGTCCTCCTCGATCTCTATTTTCCCCCCAGCAGTCTTCAATCTATCTTTCCTCTTTACCTCCGACCTTTTCATTTTTGAGTTTCTCCGTTCCAATCTGCCCTTCCATCTTGTCATCTGCGCTCTCTCTCAATCCTGCCATACTTCTGACCTTTCAGTTTCATTCTTCCTCCATTCCTCTACCTCTCCTCTCCTCTTGGTCTGGGCTGTAATTCAGCTTGTTTCAGGGCCAGTTAGGCAGCCAGTGGAGTTAATCTGTCTTTTCAGGTCATAAATCACTACTTGGCGTCTCACTCTTTCCCTGTATCACTCTCTTTTTCTCCCTCTTTCCTTTCTTCTCCCTCTCCTCTTTGCTCTTACCTGCTGCGTGGACGTAGAGCATGATTTGACGTGATTGCATCCGACAGTCAATGCTGGTGTTCTTTGCACGTGTGTTTGCGTGAGCATGTGTGAGTTCGGGCACCGTTATCACTGATTTAACACCCAACAGATAGAGTGTGAAACTGCATACTCTGAAGTGCCACAGCCAATAAGAAAAGACTGCTGAAATGTCAAGACCAATCAGAAGGTATGCTGCTCTCTGTGGTGCAGTTTGGATGTCTCTCTGTCTCGCACCACAATAATGTAGCACATGCACTCTTAACAGATGGGATCCTCTGGCTGAATTTGTTCACAAGATGAGCATATTCTTTGAACTTTCAAAGGACGAATTAAAGCCGACATTGTATGTGTGTGTGCAGTCTGACATATCTATGACCGGGGCAGGTGCATGGGAAACTGTTGGCCTCCTACAACAGACAAAACCACATCAGGAACTAGAGTGGCGGAAATTGATGGGGGGAGAAACCCAGAAGAAAGAAGGGGAAGGAGGGAAAACAGCTTAGCGTAGCAGGAGGGAGGAGAGAAAGAGAGGGAGAACGCGGGAGGAGAGTTAAGGTTGAATAGCGGGAGGGCGGGAGTGGGAGAGCGGATGAATGAACGTGTTGTGGATCCATTGTGCCTGGCTCCTCAATGGAGTGTTAGTAAGCTAAGTAGTAACTGGTGATTTACAGCGCCGAGGCCATATCAGCTGAAGTGGCCAAACAATACCCTTTCATAAACAACATTCAGCGGCTAGAAGAAGCGTGCAGAGTGGTGCTACTCTGGATCTAAAGTGGGGTGAAGTGTTTTTGTAGGCTGTGGTTACATGCAGGAAGACACTTCAGCGAAGAGGGAGGAGTAAGAGAGAAAAGAGAGTAAAGACTGAGCGATCTGAGAGTTTCTTTCCACTCATTTGAGCTTTATTTATCACACTTTAACCCAATGTGTTAATTACTTTGTGATGACCCTGTTAAAAGTGTAAAAAAAAAAGATCTTTTCTTTGAAATACAGAAGGCCTACTGCAGCAGAATTTATCAAAAAAAGAAGTGATTTATTCTTGTTTGTTTTTGCGTGCATTTGTGTTCTGGGGGGTTGGGGACATATTGGAAATAATCCTCAGGCGGTTTCTGCTGGCTGCAGGTTCCCAGAGATTAGCTCGCCTTTTCCTTTAGAGCTTTGAGCTCCGTTCAGCACCTTAAAGCACTTTCCCACTACTCCAAATGTAAAGACACAAGCTAAACTGGCTACTACTTTGATAAAGACAGGCTCTGCTAACCAGAAATGCTGAAATTAAAATTTGATTAATATTTTTCATGATATTTTGTTCTGTCTACCTTTCATTTTCAATCCCTTTGTAGAAATGTTGAGAAGCCAGTCATTATGAGCAGAGACATCTGGCATAGAGACCCTGAACGCAGACCTATCCATTGCATTAGAACAACAAGCCCTGTGACGAATGGGAGAAAATAGAAGAGGCACAGCGTGTGTGTGGTTGTGTGTGTGCAGCTACACGTTTGCGATTCTGATTTGGAGAGAGAGAAGGAGATTCAGTCAACCACTCTGACTGTATTGCACCGCAGAATTGTGATAAGGCTCCACATAGATGCAGATCCACACACCGGACACTCACCTAACTGCATACTGCAGTGCAGACTTCTCTGCATATAGATGGCAGGAAAGATATCCCTCAAACAGTTTTCTTCTAATGTGTCATGGGAATCAGACCCTCACACAATTTTTGCTGTGTGCGCTCTGAAAAGCACATTCAACACCGCAGAAGCAACAGCTTCTCCCCAAACCCTCGAGACCTTTCAGAAACCCCTGAGACCTCAGCCTCCCTCCTAGTGCTCCTCCATCCCTTTCCAATTCATTCTCTCCTCTGCTCCGTTCCTCCCCCTCCTCTGCCCTTCCTGCCCCAGAGAGTTCTCACTTCTGACAGAACAGTTAATCATACACTCTCTGCAGGTCTCATCCTATGTGCGAGTGTGTCCACACAAGTGGTTGTGTTGACATGCATGAGTGCAGATGTACACCTTCATGTTCAGCAGTAGACCTGTGTTTTTCACCTCTGTTTTGGGCTGATTTCTTTTCCCATTCTGCAACTTTTTTTTGGTGTCCTTCACAGCAGGTATCCACCCTGCTTTATAAGTGAAAGCACAAACAAGAAAAAAACGTCTTTTGTATTGAAACCCTTTGCATGCTGGGCTAGTTTCTATTTAAGTAACTGAAGTAACCAGAAGAACTTTTGGTTTACTGTAAATTTGTTTCTCAGTTTCCACACTAAAACTTTTGACATAAAATGAAATGAAGCTAGCAAGTTATTTCTGTCAATAATCTCAAGCACAATGATTCACACCTGACATGCATCTTAATCGAATCACAACTCACATCCTCCTAAATTAGTGGTATATTCAAAGGGGAAATATTTTACCCTTTTAGGACAAGTTTATATTGTTCTCAGAGGTCCCCAAAACATGCCCGTGAAGTTTGTTGCTAAAAAAAACTGCAGTATAGAATTTTTGCATGTCTAAAGAGCCCTCTGTTCCAGCCCTTTAAATGGTAATTAGCTGTCTGACTCCGCCCCTGACCACACCCCTCTCAGGAAATGGATGTGGCACTCTTGATGTTACAATGTTACAGACATTTTTATCCAAAGTTAAGGACCTGACTGGGATTCAAACCATCAGTCTCTCCCAGCATCTCAGTTGGTGGCAGAGAGGAAGATCAGAAGAGGAGGGTGGAACTTTCTTCCAAGCAAGGAGGGCCAACCAAATCTGGGGTTCAGGTGCTTACACCCCATGTGACATCATGAGGGTAAAATCTGTGAACGGCTTGTTTTAGCACACATTTTCTGAAAGGTGGAGAAAGAGAGGGTGGAAGGGAATAGATTTATCTGGTATTTAAGGGGATTGTGGACAGGCCAGGGGCACATATTTTGTTAGAAAAGCCTGAAAAAGTGATTTTTACATAATATGTCCCCTTTAAGCTACAAGATTTCCACTCTCTTCCTCTGCTCTCCAATTTCCTCCAAACCTGATCAATGATTATTAGTAAAGTTAAACAAAGTCTCTTAAAGAAAAAAGCTCATCCTCTGTGAAAACATTCTAACACAGCAAGCTTGTGTTGGCTGCATAACCTATGTAGATAACATAGAAAATGTAGCTAAATCTAAAGATGAACTTATACAGATGGAGAGTCAGCGGGCTGAAAGAGAAAGCAGAGAAACTTAATTTGAAAGTTTTGAGCAGGACATCCCAACTTACATGGTGGTATAGGTGTGGAAAATGCAAACCCATGCTCAAATCTCTCCTGCTCAAAACTACTTTCAAATGAAGTTTTGTGGATTTTGTAGATCACTTTTACGGAAATCCTTAGAGGAAAGGATTTTGGAAATGAAATCCAGTCAGAAGAGGCTACTGTAATCTCTTTAACACCCAACATAATTCATTGAGCCTTTAGTATTTCCAAAAAGTTGATGGATGCACAAATGTTTAAGAAAAACTCCTGACATTTTGGTGATTAAGAATTGTCAAGATCCCCAAAAAAGCCAAATCCCACAATTCCCATAATGCTCCTTGTTAACATCATTAGTTTGACTCTCTGTGGTCTGTTAACTCCCACATTTTTCAAGCACATCGTTTGCAAAGCCAGCTGATAAGAATTTATTGTCTCCAAGCCCAAAACTGAGATAAGCCTTTGCCAACATTACATAGCTATTTTTCACAGACTGAGCATTACTCCACATTAAGAATAAACTGATCCAAAAGTCTAAAACTGTTGGCGTGCTTCTTTAATCAGTGGTAAAATGTCTTGAACTCTGCATTGTTGTAGAGGAAGCGTGTAATTCTGCTATTCTGTGTCACTATTGTTACACATAAAACAGCCTTTCTGTAACTTTTCCCACATTGTTGCCTCCTCCGCCTTTGTAGAGACCTCCAGCACTGATAACAAAGTTGTTATCAAAGGTTGGTGTGGAAGCCTGTAGTTTATGTGAATCCGCCATTGCATGACTTGGGAAATATCTCAGCTAGTGAAGTGTGAACCTACTGGGCTTATGTTTGATTTTGATGCGTGAAACTACAAATGTGGTGCGAAATGTGTCGCTTCCACTACGCTGCCTCAGTTTTTAGTAGACTTTATTGGCACTGTCAGCAAGGACAAGAACAACATGACAAGTCACGACTATCCGATCAGCTCAGTTACAGTCAGACCAGAATCCTCACATGTGGCTCATGTGTTGACATGTGTCTTTGATCAGTTATATTAGAACACAGTGACTCTAATCTGAAAGAGTCAGAAATTACAGTGCACCAAAGTTCATAATATGCAGTTTTGTTTTGAGGTAAACCACAGTCTTCAAATTTATTTTTAATTTCAAGCAGACGAGTCCAGATGTATGCTCAGCTGCAACAAAAAAAGACAGTGTGACAAAAGTGAAAATACATTCATCCAACTGGACAAGACTACAGCTGAGAGCAAAACATGTGATGCATCACTGTCTCCTTCAGTATGAAAAACAAAATCTGAAGAGTAATGTTGCTGCTTTGTGGTGTGTTTATAATTATATACTGAAAATACAGAAACAAAAAGCATTTTCACAAGATGTATTATTGATTTGAAAGTATTAAACTCTTTATTTCTTTCAATGCAAAAAAGGGAGAAATTTCCAGCACATTTGTTTTAAAGCTCCTGTGGGGAGGTTTTAGTTAATCATGAAATGAAATTGATGCCTTTTTATTAGCTGCAAAAGCAAATGGGACCATTAGTCTAAGACTTTTTTTAATTTAAATTGTTAGTTTTGACTGCCTGGAACTGCTGTTGTAGGGTGGCAGACAAAGTTATAAATAGTATACTGCAGAAACAGACTTTTTTTCAACATTTTTCTTGGCAAAACTTTGCAGTGAGTAATACATTTGACTTTTAAAGAGAGCAGAGAAAGATTCTTTCTGCCAGAAAACATTGCCTTCATATGTACAAGACCAAATCAGCAAACACTATGCACCTATACCTTTATCCACAGGGCGCGCCAAAGCCACACCCCACAGTACGTAGTCAACACCCTGTTACAGCCTGGTTGATTTTTTAATGATTCACATTTTTTATTGCATTTTTAAAAATTTCTTACAATCACACATTTTCAAAGCTTGTAAGAATACAGCCTTAAGCAAATGCACGGACAAATATAAAAAAGGAAACCAAAGAAAACAGTGTCAAGTAGTTACGCATCCAAGTGACTTAATGTCGTCATACAGGAAAAATACTTCTGAGATCACGGCCAGTTTGTTTACACAGATTACACATGACCTGACCTTGGAAACAACTGGGGAAAGGAAATTATTTTTTTAGCTGGATGGAAGTTGTATGGACCAACAAAACATAAATAAATATCAGTTGCAACATATATGCCTGTGTTTAACACATAAACAACAGCTGTTAGATCCACATTAGTTCCAGGTTATCAAACTAGCTACCGCCATAACTCAGCAGCTTACAGCAGCCAAAAAACATCTGATTATCACTCAACAAATTTGGCAAGCCAAACTAAAACTTTTTAAAATCAAAGACAACTTTGGCCCAGTAGCCCCACGTTATAACTATATTAGGTATAATCACTGATATAAGAGACGTGCCACACGCACATAATAATAGCGTCTCCTACAATGTAACGTTAAATGCCGAGTTACAGAGGTGATTGGACACATGACATCATTTATCACTGACACAACTGTGTCTTTGCAGTCTGCAAGTTAAAACAGAGATTTGAACTTATACGTTTAGCTAACTAGCAGTGCAGTCGTTAGCTTGTTTAGCTTACTTACCACAACATGCTTTCTTGGATTTGACGTGCTATTTTTTTTAATAAATAACTACTCTCAGAAGTAGGATTACTTTTTAAAAACTACTCAAGTACATGTAACGGAGTAAATTTAATGCGTTACTACCCAACCCATTGATATGTAATTATTCACTATTAATTTATCTGGCATATATTTCAGCTGCACATTTTGAAGATTAAAATCTTAATCTAATGGTCAAATGTATGTGATGCCGACCAAAAACTGGTAAATAAAAGCGAAAGACAACCCAGATCCTAAGGTGTGGATTTGATCCAGAAGCATAAATCAGCCTGTACACACTGTCTATCTCTTTTAGTTGGTATGCTCTCTCTCTCGAGCCTTTAGCAGGAACATTTTCAAAATCCCCTTTACTGCTTCAAACACCATCTTTCAATCTTGCAAACTCCACATTAAAATGGTGGGGTTTTACTTTGCTCTGTATTCTCAGGTTTTCACATTTTAACATTTCCTATACTTTTTTGCTTTTTGTGATATAGCCACTACTTTAAAAACAATTTCTGCATCCTAAGACGTGCCCCCTAAGAATATTAAGTCTGTAGAAGTGAATCAAACCCTGAGCTTTTGGAAAGATACCAAAACACTTTTTTTGAGGCAGTTTTGGTTAGGTAACAGCTTTGTATTTCCTTCCTACACAGTGGGCCTCTCCACCCTTCTTGCATGGCCTCAGATTCAAGTATGTACAGAGAGACTGCTCTTTTTTTCTGCTTTGGCATTAAACACTGACACAGAAGGTAAATAATATGGTGCAAATTTGTCTGATATGTTTGCAGTTCCAAAACTTAATGGAAGATTTTTTCCTCAGCTGGTTGCTGAATACATTTAATCTACTGCTGATAAAATACGAGTTTAGTTACAAGCTGCCCAGAGTGCCATGAGATCACAGCCTCTAGGCTTCAAGGACGGTTATAACATTTAGAAGACATAAACACTGCCACATACCTAACCTACTGCTGCTGCCTCAACTTTGTCCGCAGATTGAGATTCAGGCACAGTGTTGTCCCTGAAGGCATCACCTCTGCTGTCTGAACACTGCCCACCACTGCTTACTCTCTGCACATCTGCCACTGAGCCTGAGAAGCAGTCAGGGTAGTGCACAGTACACGCACACACTGCTGGACTCAAGGACTCTTACTGTTTTAAAGAGCTGTCATTTCAATCAGGAGAGACTCTAAGTGCAATCTTTTTTTTTTATTTTAGTTTAGAAAAAGGAGGGGAGATGTGTGATGTCTGTGGAAATTAGGCACCATCATTTTAATTATTTTGATCTGACAGGGACATTGCAATTCTAACGGTTCTATCATAAAGCGTAAAGTATTTCACAGGGGTTTTGCTGATTTTCAAAACTTGTCCCTATCTGGGCCACATGATGTCTATTTGCAATTAAAAATATTTATGAGGCTAACAGCAAGATAAGACACTGGCCGAGGTAAGGGAAAGAGGGGTGGACATCTGAGGAGCGGAACAATAGACTGCAGAAAAGACTTGCTAGTAAACACAGTATCCCAAGAAGGCTTTGAGGAATTTTCTTCAGTTTACACAAATATACACTGACTCATGTATGAATTGGTTAGGTTTAGTGTTTATAGGTCAAAGGTCAAGGTCACTGGGCCTCATGGCTATCCTTTGGTTATGACTTATACAAATCACTCCCAACTACCCAAGCTCTTCCTCCTGACCCACCACTGTACTGTCACTGCCCACTGTCTGTTTACCTGCTGAGGCATATACCACCAGGCAGTAGTTCTAGGTTAGCCACAGAGTTTGCAAATTAAGCTGAGCGGCTGGATACTGATGAAATGGGGCTGTAACAATTCATGCTGAAATGGAAGAGTAACAGAGTGGAGAACAGATTAAAAGTTTGTCAGCAGGGTGATTACTTGCCCAAAGACTCTCTCCTGGTTAAAAACAGAGTGAATGACCGTACTGAGATAGAAACTCAGATCAATAAAAGAGGTGTTGTGATGCTGTAAAAATCTTCCTGTTTGAACTTACTCTGAGCTTCAGTTCAGCAGTTTTAGCTCAGCATGAAATTCTTTGCATATGTGCTTCGGAGCGGGGATAAAAGTAACTAACTATATTTACCCAAATTGTTTTAATTGAGAAGCTTTTTTGGGTACTTTTCAGTACATTTTGAAATTATTACTTTTACTAATACTTAAAAGTAAGGTTTAACCAGAGTAACTGTAATTTTACTTGAGTACAATACTCTTGTACTTTTTCCTTTTTTGTTAACTACAAAGTCACACATAACGGTGGAATGAGTCCACATCACATCCTAAAACAGCAGAAGCTGTGGTGTTAGGAAGAGTGTTTATATGGGTTGTTTAGTTGTGCTTGGATGTTGCCTGTTGTAAAAGGATTCCTTCTGGGGTTCATTTGTTCATGGTTTTGGTCGATTGTTGATGTTTCTGTTGTGAGACACATTTGCACCATGAGTGAAGCTATCCGTTGAGTCAGTGTTCCCATCTGTGACTTTTGGTTCTCCTAATGGGCGCATAGTTCATCAGTTTGCATTGCTTTGTATAAGCTTGACTCTCTGCAGCTCTGTCATATTGTAGAATATTTAATGCTTTAAAGAGTGTAGTTTGACTATAAGTTACATAGTCTAATGAAGAAACTTTTTTATGTTATTTTTAATTACACAAGTTTTTATAATGTTGTCGTTGTTGCTGTGTATTTTACTTTATTATAGAGCTGTGACTTTACATGAACAAAGATCATATTTTACTGTACAACTCCTCAGTAGATGTTCAGTACTTTAAGTAAACTTCAAATTAAGTGCTTTTTACTTTTACTTGAGTAGATTTAGGCTATAGACAAGTACTTTTACTTAAGGAATTTTTCATCAGAGTAACTGTACTCTTACTCTTAAAATAGTTGTGTACTTTTTCCACCTCTGTTTAGGAGTAACATGATTCAGTAATGCATACTTATTTATAAGACATCTGGTTCACATGACTTTCAAGACTGTTATTTGTCCTTGTTTGACACCTACCCCACAGCAGGGATGTCAGGCTTTAAAAACATTAAACCTAGCACAAAAAGTGAGGAAATTTGTGTTTGGTAGATCATTTCATTATTGTTACAATGCGTCTTGGCAATAAATCTCATACCGTTGGAAAGCCTGTTTATTACCCTTTTAAATGGTGCCACATTTGTAAGGAACACGTATTTGTGGGATGAGCAGCAGAGCTTAGTATGTGGGTTGCACCTATGAAAAATGTCCAAATCTCTGCCATTGCCAAACAGCTTATTCTGCCACTGACTCTTGTTTGGTGTTGCTTGGTGGATTGGATGATTGAAGCAAAGGGATATGGTTTGCCACTGGTTGCAGAATCTCATCTTGATATCTCTCTGCATTGAGATTACAGTGATCATATCCAATGATAACAAGCCTCATTTTTCAGGTCAGGGAGATGCTGCCCCATACCATCACACTAGCTCCACCAAAAGTTGTTACTCTATGCAGCAATCAGCACAGCATTCTCTGTGTCTTCAACCCTACGATCCAACCATTAGAAGTATATAAAAAGAACATTCTTCTATATGTGCAGGTTCCAGTGGATGTGTAGCCAACACCAGCACAAACTGGCCTGATGGTGAAGGGAAGTCCCAGCAGGCCTCCTGGCAGCCCCATAAGACTGTAGATTGGCTGTGTGCAATGGAGGGGCTGAAAGCCCTTGGCCATATCATCCTTAAAAACTTGATTGTAACTGATGGTTCCTATAAGTGCTAACAGGATAAAGAAACAGTCTTGCTGGGGTGTTATCTTCTTGGGATGTCCAATTTGTGGCCTGTCTCTGACATCCCCTGTTATATGGAACTTGGCTTTTGGTTTGGAGATGGTACCAGGGCTCACTACAAATAATGCTGCAACTTGGTTTTGCTGAACACCAGCTTGAAGTTGCCCTATCGCACAGGTCCTTTCCAGACCAGTCAAATGTGGCATTCTGATTCTTGGAGCAGACACCCACCGACCACTGTAGCAGGGCTCATGAACGTAGGGGCTGACAATCAGGTGCCTGATTGGCTTCCATTACACCTCAGCAGTGCCACAGACTGATCGCCTCCATGCAGCATTGCTCCAGTAACTCATGCAAAAAGAACCCAGACCATGTATTGAGTGCTGTACATGTTCATACTTTGTAGCAATCCACATTTCTGTGTTAAAAGACCCTTTTCTTATTGCTTTTAAGTAATATTCTGATTTTCTTCAATACATCAAAATCAAATAAATAAACACTTGAAATAGATCAGTCTATATGTAATGAAGCTATGTTATACATGAGTTTCACTCTTTGAATGAAATTTCTGAAATAAATTAACTCTTTGATGATATTCTAATTTATTGAGATGCACCCATAATCTGTGTGGCATTGCCAGAGAAGATTTGGAAAACTTTTCATGGGCGCCACCCACCTACTCAGCCCTGCTGCTCATCCCACAAATGCATGTTTCTTACACATGTAGCACCTTTAAAAAGGGAAATAAACAGACTTTCCAACATTATGAGATTTAAGGCTTAGAGGCATTGTTACAACAAAGACATAATCTACCAAACACATATGCCCTTACTTTTTGAGCTAAGCGTATAGTTTCTTTCTGACACGACAATTGCTTTTGTTGCTTGTTTACTAGTATCACTTTTGATTTAATTCAGGTTCTTTACAAATTAGTTTTAAATTAGTTGGTGATCATATTGTTCATATCCACATTCATTTAGAGTTATATATCTACAAATAGATAACAAGAACAAGTCATTTCATCAAATTCTTGTGCTTGAACATGATTCTTTCCAAAGAACATTCTAACTCTGGTGAAATCTGTGAAAAAACACCAAAAATTGATTTTTGAGTGATAGATCCAAAACACTACAGCGTCGGTGCTTGATTAGACTGGTGCTGGCAATACAGAATCTCATTTGGTTTGCTATCAACACAACCCAAGAAATAAAGCGACCCAAAAATTGGATGATTTTTCAACAATTTTGCTACCTTTTTTCTCGAAAATGATTTCAGTCCAGTTCAATATGATGACTGATTTAAGGTTGATGAGAATTTAATTAACACTTGCTTACAGTTTTGATGACAACTTCCAAATAACCCTATGCTTATATTCTCACTAGCTTTCACCTAAAGGTGCAAACTTTTACTGTGAGTTGTTATCCTTATGATACGCCTTACACCCTCACACACCAATCAAGTGTGCATCGAAGTGTGGGTGTGAGTGAATCTTGCAGGTCAGCATTTCTGAGGTGTGAAAATTGCTCTTGCTCTCTGGGATATTTTTAATTTCCTATTAAACATCATTACACTCAAATGGTTATGCAGGGAAACCACACCCATGCACACACACACACAGACTCACACATACACTGTCTCTCCGTCAAAGAAAAACTCCAAGTTCACACTGCGTGACTGCCCATGTGATGCACATCCTTGTCCTCCATTTCATTAGACAGGGGGGCCAAGTGAGCTATTCTGGGAGAGAACGGGAAACTCTTTGTTGGTTGCTGAGCTGAGGAGACGTCTCCAATGGCAACTGAGACCTCTGGCCTCCCCCCTGTAGTGTCCAGCTCTCATACTTTGTGTTTGTGAGTGTCCATGTCTCTCGGACTATCTGTTTGCGTGGCTTCATCCACCCTGTGTTTGTGTGTTCAACCTTTTTGAGTGTGTACCTGTGTTTTGCATGCACAGATGAAACAGGATGCGATCTATCACTCTTGGATCTATACCAGTGGCAAACAGCGAGGGATGAACACGTTAGTGTCAGATGCAGACGAGGGAGACGAGCACAGGAGAGGAGTGATGTGACTGTTATCGATCCTGCCTGGTAATTACATCGCGATTTATTACCAGAGAGCATGGGGGGAGAAACTGAGAGAGAAGGTATCATATTTAGTTTGGGGTTGTAAGTCAGGTTTTTGGCGAGAGAGAACAAGGTCAGAGGGAGACAGAGATAGATCCATTTACCCCTCCTTCCCCTGAGTGCTGTGCGATCTGATCACTGTTGTGCTTTCTGACATCCTCCCCCTGTCCTTTATCCACACATTTCTATTTTTACTTTTCAAACCTTCACATGCTCCTAAAATGTTACACACAGGCACACTTATGTTGGTTTTCTTGCATACATTTCGGCTCTTCTCCACGCAGGGAGCCGTCTTGCATGTCAGCAGCATCACTTTTAATCAGCGCAGAGATGAAGTGTTGATATGATATGAAATGAAGGTGCACTCTGTCACTCCAACAACAAGCCTGCCAGTGTTTGCGGCTTGTGAAAGTGTGGGAGTGCTGGGTTGTTTACAGAGATGTGTGGGCAGTAAGCATGATTCTGTGGGTACGTGTGTGCACATTTATGTGTGTGTCGAGACAATATTGTTCCTGAATATGTCAAACAACTATGTTCTCTCTGGCAAACCACATCCTGTCTTTCAATGCGAGAAAGAGAAACACGTAACCGAACATACTACCACTTGAGTAGTGTGCGTGTTTGGTTGAGCTCAAGACACAATGCAGGAGTTTTTTTCTTTTCTTTTCCCCTCAGCACTTGTTATTCTGGCCTGAATAGAGTCGATCAGTTTCATAACACAACTAAAAACTTTCACGCCAAATTTTTTCATAATTTGAACAAAAAACAGCAGAATATTCTGTATAATATTTTTAAAAACTGAAGTCAAATACTGGGTAAAGGCAAGTAACCTGACATAGACTATTTCATGTAATCAATGCGTGGGATATATTCCACATTCATTTGGGAAACTTCCCATTGTCTGTGTTTGGGAAGGACAGAACCTTTGAAGATCGGACAGACTTTTTGCCTGTAACATTCAGTGCAGGGCAATCGGAGCAACAAAATAAAGGCTTTGACATAGTGGGCATGGGCTGCCCTGGGAAGCTACACCGACACGCAGCCATTATTAAGCAGTTGTTGCTAAATGAAGCTCTAGTGCAAGTTTAGCCAAGAAGAATACATGCTGCATGCCAGTATAATGGTCCCTCTCTTTACCCTATAACCCACGCCTTCCTCCACGCATGCTCACTCACTGTCATGTAATCGTCAGCTGTTCACATCACCCAAGAGTACCTGGATGCAGACGATTGACCTTAACTTCATACTGGAAGTCAGATTGGTGCCACCATAACTCATCTTCTCATACCTGAAGTCACTTGAGCTAAATGATGGAAGTTTGTTTTCTTCGTTGTCGCACATAACCACACCTGGAGGCAGGTTCGCCACATAAGGAAATACAAGTAGACAAAAATACGCATGTTTTCGGACTAAAAACCACAATGATTACATCAAACAGATTTTAATAAATGGATTTACAATCCGTATTTACATACCATTGAGCATAGGCACTCCCGATCATACTTCTCGCCAACGTCCTGTCTCTTGAAAATAAAGTGGATGACCTCCACTGTTGGATGGCTACACAAAGGTACATCCAGGACTGTTCTGTGCTGTGTTTCTGTGAAACATGGCTCAGGAACAAGACCCCCAATGAGGCCATAACAGGGGTGTACACAGATATCTTTATCACCTTGCTCATGCAGGAAACTATTCCACGCACCTTTAAATCCTCGGTTATAATACCAGTCCCCAAAAAACATACACAGCCACTATGAATGACTTCAGGCCAGTGGCACATCAGTGGCCATGAAGTGTCTGGAGAAGCTGGTTCTCCACTCCATCAACTCTGCTGTCCCCGGACACTGTTGACCCTCTACATTTTGCTTACCACCCCAACAGGTCAGTGGACGATGCGATGGCCCTGGCTCTTCATTCAGTACTTCAACATCTGGACAATAACAGCACATACACACGTCTGCTCTACCTGCACTACAGCTCTGCCTGCCTTAATACCATAAGGCCAGTGAAACTGACTGGGAAGCTGGCTGATCTTGGAATACCAACACCAACCCGGAACTGGATCCTGGACTTCCTGGTAGACAGACTACAGGTGGTGAGGATGGGAAACAAGGTCTCAACAGAGCTCAGTCAGCACTGGAACTCCGCAGGGCTGTTGCCTCAGCCCCAAACCTTTTTCCCTATACACATATGACAGTGTCTCCACACATGACAACATCAACATCAAGTAATGTAGATGACATGACCATCCTGGGCCTGATCAGAGAGAGGGATGAATCATCGTACAGGGAACTGGTCCACAGAATCACTGTCTATGGAGAAGGCAACGACCTGGTGTTCAACATAGACAAAACCAAAGAACTCATTCTGGACTTCAGGAGGAAAGCCCCTCCTCTGCAGCCCCTGACCATCAAAGGGACTGAAGTGGGGTGGGCTGACAGCTTTAAGTTCCTTGGCCTTCACATCTCAGAAAATCTGAACTGGGCCCAAAACATAGAAAAAACTGTGAAAAAGCATAGAAGCGCCTGTACTTTATCAGGCTGCTGAAGAAGGCCAGACTCAGTCGTAAGCCCCTCACACACGCTTACAGAGGTCTGGTGGAAAGTGTCCTCACCAGCGGAATCACTGTGTGGTTCAGAAACACTACTCTGGCTGAGAGGAAATCTCTTCAACGAGTCATCAAGACTGCAGAGAGGATCATCAGCACCAACCTCCCCTCCATGGACAATATTTACACACAGCGCTGCAGGAGGAAAGCACAGAGCATCCTCAGGGACAGACACCACCCAGCCCATGCTCTGTTCAGGTGGAAGGATTCAGGGTACAACGTGAGACACCACAGGCCAGAGATCATCCAAACTCACAAACTTCTACAACAGCTTCTTCCCTGCTGCTGTCAGACTCATCTCACAGGACATTAAGGTAGGAAGGACATATCACACCCCACACATCTACTCAGTGGACACTTAACTACCTCTCGGGTCATAACTCATAACACATCAGTAATAACTGTGCAATAAATACTATTGCCAATACGTGCAATTATTGAAGTGTGCAATGACTTGTGTAATTTATTTCTCCATGTGCAATAACCAATGCAAGAAATCTCAGATACAATGGCAGATGTAGAAATCCTGGAATTTTATGCAGCTGTGTTATTTTATCAGTCTTACCTTTCTTTCTATTTATTTTAGTTTATCTTATTTATTCACTCTTTTATTTTTCATATTTATAAGGGTGCTCTTGTGTACTGTGTTTACTCCTTTGTGTATTCTGGTAATACAACCTTATTTATATCATAAGTATTCTTATTTTTATTGTTATATTTTATATTTTTCTACTTTTAAGTATTTTGTTGAGCTGACTCAAGAAGCAACGCACAAAAATTCCAATCTACCTGTACTGTCCTGTACCTGTGCAAATGGCAATAAACATCTATTCTATTCTATGGATCAGGCTTCACACAGACTATACTCCTTTAGAGTTCAAGCAACAAAGACACTCTAACAGTATTTCACTATTATTTCAGTGTGAAATAAATATTCATTATCACATCTATGTAAAATAAATGTTATCTCAAATCATTTACTTGTCTCTCTTGATTGAACAATCAGTAGAGCCAGCTGATGAATCAAACATACGCCAATGCTGGTCAGGAGAAGAGTTTAAACATTTATTATGCTTTCAGTGTGGTTCTTTCATCTTCTTTAAATAGGGAAACTAGTTTGATAAAACTGCCACTGTAGCTAATCTGAGCTAATTACCTGTCACCATAGTTTACCGGCTTGCAGGATAACTAAAACTCAAAACAACCGCTTCATTCTTCTGACATGATGTTGGTTGCTCCATTCATCCTCAGACCAGGCACAAACATTTCAGACTGAAGCTTTGCAAGATCAATCTGCCTGAAGACAGACATGGAATCTGGCTTATTTATCGGCTGTTCAGGCTTAAAAATTAAACCAAATATGTGCCAGTTATTTAGTGTTAAACACTGAATTAATGACATTAGTGCAATGATTTTTTTATCTTTAGTTCAGGAATGAAAGCCTGATTTATGCTTCAGCTTCAAACTACACTGGAGCATATGCCATAGATTCATGTAGCCCCGAACTCTACACATACACACATTGTTAATGTGCACTTCTACAAAATTGACCTATGTGTCAAGGCAAGAGCACAAGCCATGTGATTGGTCAGCTGGGTCGCATGGCTTGACTGCCAGTCCCGAGTGTCTAAAGGTGTATTATGTGTACTTTTGTGAGGGGTAATTGACTGCCCACAGGGATTAAAAGTGTTGAATCTGATTGCCGGCATCTAAAAGTAAGCGCATTTCCTCTTCCATGTCTGTCCTCTCTTTGTTGAAAAAAATTGCAGCATAATCAACTACTGCTCCACAATGGTCAGCTCTGTCAATGGTTTCAGCATTCAGGTATACTGCTCACAACTGTGAAGGTCACTTCAGTGTAGATTTAGGCTGAAGTATAAACGAAGCTTAAATTAATCAAAGATAAACATTTATTTTACAAAGCTGTGATACTGAATGATTGTCAGAGAGTCTCTGATGCTTAATTTTACTAGGGTCAGAAAGTCTGATCTGGTGCTGGCTGATAATGTCACCTGAGGCTGATGGATAAAAAAGCCGATCAAACTGTGAAGACTTTGGCTGACTGGATGTTGTTACATATGTCGCCTGAGACTGGTGAGATGCTTGCCACGCTGTGAAGACTGGGGTAGACCAGAAGATGGCTGATGATGTCAACTAAGGATAAATCTGAGGAAGGGGATGAAAACTGTGGAGATCTGGCAGTGATGGGAAGGTGGAAGTTCACAAGCAATGATGGCATGACTGAACCGGCAGATGAGAAAGACTTATTTAACAAAAAAAGCAGCATTTGATTAACGAAAATTGGGGGATGAATGAATGCTACAGGGCAGATGTGACAATAGATGATGTTTATGTGGAAATGAATTAGCATACGTGAAACTTTCACTAAAGCTACACATTACACCACAGAATACAGAATATTATAAAGACTATTTTTCTTTTGGGGTCATACAAAAGTTCAGTTATGGCCTGTTCTGTATTTGAATGTGACTTTTCTTATAAATATTGTATTGTAGTTGCATACTTTCATCAATTTTACAAAAATTTTCACCGCATTTCTGCCCTTTGACACTTTCAGCCCAACCTTTATTCACCACTTTTTCGACCCGTTTGTCATTGTTTGCCTGTTTTTTTTCAACAAGTAACCTATTTTTTGCCTCTTTTAATCCATTTTTGTCTCTTGTAACCCATTTTGACACATTAAATCCTATTCCACCTAAATTCAATTAACACACACATTAATCCAATTCCACCTTTCTACCTAAATTTGCCACTATTAAGCCATATTCTCAAACCATCTTCACCATTTTTCTGCCAATTTTTTTGCATTGGTTAATCCTTTTTTGCCACTTTGATCCAATTTTTTCCTCCTTCAACCAATTTTGCTATTCTTAATCCTGTTTCAACACATTTCTGCCAATATTTACTACTACAAATCCATTTTTGCTACTTTTCAAACCCCTTTTCACCACTTTTTCTGACATTTTTTTGATTGTAACCACATTTAGTTTTTCTCAAACTCATTTTTGCTACTTGTAACCCATTTGACCATTTTTTTGTTTCTTTCAGCCCATTTTTGCCTCTCCCCAGATTTTTGCTATTTTTTATCCCTTTTTTTATCCTCCCATTTTTGCCATGTTTTTCCTATTTCACCACCTTTCTGCTCCCTTTTTGGCAACTTTTTAGCCATTTTACTCTCATCATTTTTTGTTTTTTACATTATTCAGCCTTTTTTCAACCCCTCACTTTCAACCCCTTTTCACCAATTTTTCGGCCTGTTTTTGCAATTTTCCGCCTATTTTTTGCATCTTTTAAGCAATTTTTGCCACTTTTTAAACCCTTTCCACCACCTTTTTGTCCATTTTTGCCATTTTTGCCTATTTTTTGTATTCGTCTCTCTTTTTTGCCCCTTTAATGCCATTTTTGCCTCCTTTTAACATCTTTTACCCTATTTTTTCCTCTTTTAACCCATATTTGTCTCCTGCAACTCATTTTTGCCATTTTTTAATTCCAGCACCTCTCTGACCATATTTGCCATTATTATGCCATTTTTGCCACTGTTTCAGGCCTTTCCACTTTTTCTGCCTATTTCTGCCAATTGTGATTGCATTTCCTTATTCCTTATTTTTCACGCCAATTATTTTCCAATTGTAACCCCTCTTTCATCTTTTTTCATCCCTGTTTTTCTGTTTTCAACCCCTTCTGCCACTTTTAACACATTTTAGCCTTTTTTTTAACACATTTTGATTCTGTTTCAAGAAAAGGAGTTTACATGGTGCTTTAGACTATGCCATAAATGAATCGAAAAAATGGTTGCTTGGATTTTACTCAGATAAATAAATCAAATATGGTACAATGGACCATGATTTTGCAGACCTCAATGGGCTCCAAACTTGGATGGGCCCCAGAAAGCACTCCCCTTTATCTCCCCTTATGGGCAGCTTTGTTGAGGTTCCACAATCAGAATAAAGATTATAAAATGCAAGAAGGCCTCTCAAGGAAATATTGTCAAACAACTGAGTGAAAACTAAATGTTTACCATTTCATAGATGAACTTGAATTTATTTATTCAGTTTGGATGATGCAGTTTAGTGTGGTTTCAATACAGAGCCTAGTAATGATGAGTTGCATTAAGGTGAATTGTGGTGACAAACCAGACTGTAAGTCCTTCTACGTTTAGTATCAAATCCATGTATATAACCAGCTATGGAGATGTCATTCTGCACTGAGGGATGATTGGATCAAAATAAGAAGTTTATCCAGTTCTAATAAATAAAGAATGCGTGATTGATAGTATTTGTAGGAGTTTGCTGGTGCATGTTGCTATGGTAATCCTGCAACTGGCAGCATTCCAGTAATAGATTGATTTAGGTTTGGTTATTCTATACACTACACCCAAAGATGGAAGCAGAAAATCTGTTTCTTTGTGCGTACACGTGTGTGTTGCATGCATGTGTATCATTGCCTTATCAATCTGTGAGCGTTCTATTGATTGGCCGAAAGATATTCCCTCTAATGTGCTCAGGGATGAGGAGTGGGAGAGAGAGGAGGGGGGCAGCTTTCACTTAGCCTCCAAGCTCTTAAGAGAGCATCTATCTATCAACATTTCCAGGCATGCATAGGGAGGGTTCAGGAGCGGGTAGGTGGTTCGATTACACACAAGCACGGAGAGGATGAAGAAGCAGGAATCATTAAAATAGCAACCACATCAAGCAGCCAACACACCTAAGCAAAGCTGGGGCTTGTTGTTGTTTACACTGTGGGAGGCAAAGAGCTGATACATCTCTGAGAGCTGCTAGTTTGAGCCATAGATCCCAGCGCTTTGTAGAAACAGCCAGCCGAGAAGAGTCATAATTAGTGCCAACTCAGGGTCCCGTATGTGTTTAGTGTGAGCATCCAGCGTTTTGTTTGGTTATTTAATTAAAGGAGGGGGGATTGTGTGCACTATCTGGACAGCCTCCTGCCCTCACTCCTCGGCTGATGTGATGCATGGTGATGATAATGACCCTCCCTGTTTTAACACTCCAGTTCCATTTGCTCTCTTCAGGCCTTGCACACACAGGACCAGGGACTCACAGAGCCACCATTTAGCTCTCAGCAGGCAGAGAAGAGAGGAGAGGAGGGGGATCAGTCGCTCCTCCTCTCTTATCTCTCACTTAACAAAAGCCTCTGATGAAGACAACAAGCATTTTCTCTTTCTCTCTCTCTCTCTCTCTCTCTCTCTCTCTCTCTCGTCTGTTGCTCTCCTCTGTTTCACTGTCAAGAGTGCTAGTTGAACATGGCAGCTCTGACACTTTTCTCATCTATAGCCCTTTGTTGTGTGTGCACCAGCATGTTCATTTGTAAGCACTCACGTTTGTGTACAGCATAGACTCACTAGTGTCTCTGAACTTGTTATCTAGCCCTACCATGTCTGTAGATGGTGGTGAACCACAGCCTGTGTCAGCCTATGAGTTTGTGCCGGTAAAGGAAACATATGGCAGTGTTGGCACTGCAACAGGTAAATAAAACTCAGCCAATCCCTCTCTTTGCAACATTGCAATTTCATACAGGAGCGCAAAGTTTCCTTAAATTTACACTGTTACCCTAGCTCTACTTTGTGTATTCTTATGTACGTCACAAAACTCTTTTCCTAGGTTTCAGCTTAAGTTGATTTTAATACCCTGCATGGACAAACTTGTACCTGTCATCTTTTGTTGTTTTTGCACATGAGGGTTTTTTTTTTTTTTTTAGATAAATTTAGGGCCTTTTATGCCTTTGTTCAGAGAGGACAGTGGATAGCCAGTAATGGGGAATGAGAGAGTGAGGTAAGACATGCAGGAAAGGAGCAGTAGGCTGGACCTGAATCTGGGGCGGCCCTATTTTCTCTGATAAATATATATGCACTGCCAGCTGTGAGGTCTTCTACAGAGAGGTGTGTTCCTTTCAAAATCATGTCCAACTAATTTAATTTACCACAGATGGACTCCAATTAAGGTGTAGAAACATCTCAGCAAGGATAAGGAGAAATGGGAGGAACCTGTGCTAAATTTCAAGTATTTTGTAAAGGGTCTGAAAACCTATGCCAATGTGATATTTCAGGGTTTTTTTTAATAGCAAAAAAAAAAAAAAAATCTAAAATTCCCTTTTCACTTTGTCATGATGTGGTACTGAATGTAGATTAATGAGAAAAAAATTAAACAAAATTGCATATATATATATATATATATATATATATTCAAGATTAAAATAGGTGAGGGGAATATGGGAAAATGAAAGTAGAAGAACAATATGTAGTTTTAAGAAAAGAAATTGAAAAGGTTGTTTTGAGTTTGATTTAGACAGAATTTTTAAGGTGCAGTAAAATTTCCAACAACAATTAATCTTCTTGTTGTTGCATTTTGAAATTCCTCTGTTTTGCATTTAAAACCATTTTTGTTTCATTTTAGATTTTTGTACTGTCTTCAAACCGAAGGTATCTGACTTCTTGATTGTATACAGAATTGCTTTAGTTTTGAAAGAAAAACAGGAACTTTGCATGACATCATCTTAACCTTTATACAAAGTTTTGTGAGACCTGTGTCTAATCAACATGATCAACCATTTCCTTAAAAATATTTTGTATACAATGTAATAAATGATAAAACATGCCTTCCAGTGAATTATCAATTGCTGGGAATGTCTAATGCACTAAATGTAATACAAAAAAAAAAGATATATGTGCAAATGCACAGTAATTTTATTTTTTTGGGGTGGGTGGAGGGGGGTGTCATAGCAGGTCAAAAAAAGGTATCTCAGTTCCCCCAGAAATAGAACTTTCTGAGTGTTACTTGAGGTTTCAGGCTTTAAAGGGTTAATGGAAAAAAAAGAGCTTGATATGGATTGAAACGGAAACGTAAAAGAAAAATGTTCGATGCCACAGCGTGCAGATGATTTTTGGCTTGTCCACTGAGCTGTCTGTGAGATTTTTTTAAAATGAAATCAGACATTTAGAAGCAGTTATTTAAATCACTGTTGTTGCAGGTGGACATTGCAGTGGTTTAACCAAAGTGTGCTGAAAGAAAGGGATGATTGAGCATGTTATTAAAAAAAATTAACACACTAATTATAGAGCTTAATTGCAAGTTTTTACTCAGACTGAAAAGAATGTGTGTACCTTTAAGCTCCTAAAATGAGTCTCACTAACTGATATAGACTGAATTTAATACTGTTCTCTCTTTGTGACATACAAAAGACAATAAGAAACGAGATTAGCTATTTCTGTTACTAACGGCTGAAACTGCTGCTGGTAGGTAGGTATCAGATAAACAGACTGCCCAAAAGTTTGCATTTATATTTCAAGGGTTCTCAAAGGAAGGATCATTTGAGTGATTGCTCTACATGGCTCAACCTTCCATAAAGTAGGTTTAAAAATGCAACACTCCCATAAGAAGACCGACTCTTGCTTTGAGTGTGTGTTCATGATCATACAATATGTGTGTTCCTTATTGTTCTGCTGTTTGCACAAAACGTCTGTGTCATCATCTGAACGAAAACCCTCAGACACACACACGTGTTTGCCTACACTGCAGCTTGTGTGCAGCTGTCTGCTTCTCATTTCTGGCTTATTGTCTCCTACTTGCAGCTCCGCAGAAGTGGTTCTTTGCTTGTAATGTGGAGAAAATGGGTGAACAGCCTCTCTAATTACACTTCACCCACTGACACTAATTTACATACAAACACAATCGCACTCCAAAAACCAAAACCTTCATTATCTCTGGATCACATTCTGTAGGGCATGATAATCTGCCTGTTATATTTCATTGAAACTCTGTTTCTCAGCACTGCGCTGATTAGTCATAACATTAACTGAGAGCCACAAAATGGGATGTTTTCATTGAGATTGTGTCCCATGAAGCTCTAAATATTTCATACTGAGTAAGTGGAGAGTAAAGGGAACATGGTACCAGTTAAGACGAGCTCTTCCTCATTGCCCCTTGTTTATTGTTGCATCATTTGCATGCCTCTGTGTGTGTCCATGTGTCAAGCTCACAGCATCACCCGACTGCACAACTATGTCTGTGTTCATACATTTGTGCTCTCTCTCTTAGGCACTCAGTATGCACACTCACTAAATAAGCTCTGTTGTTAGGCCATTACAATGTGAATGAGGGGCCTAGAGGCTCCTTTTGAGATGTGTGTGAGTGAGTGAGTGTCACTGCAAATAGGTTAGAGAGATTGATGAAGTAGTGAGAAGGGAGACGGAACACCTAATCAACTTAAAAACACTGTATGATTGACATGCAAGGCTTGTTTGATTGACAGTGTGCAGAAGTAAGCGTAATGGGGCTACTTCATGAACATGCATGAATGAGAGGTTTGATCAGATAGGCCTTGTGTTAAACATCCAGATTGGTGATGCATTTTTTTCATGCAGAAGCTTTATTCTAAGTGTTTTCATCACCCCCCTCTCTTGCTTTTATTTTGTACAACTAAAGTGCACGGAGCGCGCGGGAATCAGCAAGCCGCGCCATTAACTTGCACCGGTGCGTATCCGCGTGTGACATCCCTCAACCGGCTTACACCAACTAACGGTCCGTGAGCTTTTACCGGAGCCCGTGATCGCTGATGCCCGAGAAAAAGGCTGTTTGTGTCAATCAAACCAAACTCCCTCCCCTCTCCCTTCTGCCTCTCCCTCTTTCTCTCTCTCCTCTCTCGCCTCCACTCGTGTAGGCGCTCTCTTTTTAAGCAGAGCATTTACGCACAGCAGTCAGACGTCAGCGGGCAGCCCCGATAACGCTGCTGCTCCGCCTAATCTCCACCTTAAAAGAGCAGAGATTAAGGGGACAAGTGAGCATAGCAGGGGGAGAGGGAAAGAGGGGAGACGAGAGGAAGAGAAAGACAAGAATGACGAAAGGGGGGAGGAGAGCGGATCATTCCGGCTGCCCGCATCTGCTGCTCCACTGAAGGGGTTACTCACAGAAAGAGAGAGAGAGAGAGGGAGGGGGGGCATGGCACAGCGCTTCAGCATCCACTACACACGGGAGTGGTGCACCATTGAGACCGGAGCCCCGGACCCACCCGAAGCAGCAGCAGCAGCAGCAGCACCGCGCTTCCGTCACGCCTCTTCCCCGCCTAGCAGCGCCTCAACGCCGGCTAGAGGTAAGTGGACGAGTCGGTGTTTGTTCAAGACGTAAACTTTAGCGGGTTAGAGCGGGATGGAAAACTCTGTTCTACTCTGCTCGTTTATTTGTTAGGCTAGTTTTAGTTAATCGCTCAGCCTGGTCAGACCACGGGGCTTTCACAAATTTGACAGCACCTCAACTCGACCGTGGACTACTATTTTTATCAGCAGTTTCTCATTTTGTTGTTACAGTGTGATTTTTACGTCTTCTAAATCAGGTAACGATGAATGACGATTTTATCGGACGTTTCATCGATTGTTGCAGCGACCCATAACAGCTGTTATCATTAATATTGCATTAAGAAGGAAAAAAAAGCCTGACACTGAATTGTTAAGTTGCATGCATCCGTGGTTTTTAGTGATTTTGCATTATCAGTCAAACCATTCATAATGCACATAAAATATTAAAAATGTGCCTTTTATGCTTCAATTTTGCAAATTTGGAATTTTTCTTGGAGTTATGAGACTAAAAAGAGAGGTAAACTTCCACGTGAAGTCTCTTGTTTCCATCCAATTCCAGCGCCCTCCTGTGGCTCCCAATAATGACAGACAGGTTAAACCAGCGCTCCACTACACTCCAAACTCCTCCAGAGTCATGTTTTCTCATTCTAAAAGCCAAAAACAAACGCTTGAATGGGATTATCCAAGTCTGCACGCCCTTTGTAGGTCCAAAAACCCATTTTAATCTCACTTTTATGGTGTTTTACAACTCCAGGAGCACAAAATGTATTTGAATTTGTGGAGTAATTAAAGCAACAAATATTGTCAATGGAAACATTATTACTATGCCCTCCTCTTAAGGGTTCTTCTCCTTTGCTGTCAAATTTCCCTGTTTCACATTTAAGAAACACGACTGGTGGTTCTTCCTCTATGACCTTCTCTTCGCGTGTGTTCTCTGAAGGCGAGGAGCGAGGAGAGAAGGATGAGGAACATGAGGAAAGACTATTGATATTCAAACAGACAGAATGAGAGAAAGAGAGGGGGTGTGGAAAGATAGAGAGAGGGGGGGAGAGTGAGGCGTAGAGAGAGAAAAGAAGGAGAAAGAAAGAGATGCTGTGGGATCTTTTCTTCTCCCTGGCTCCCGGCACATACATTAAGATGCTAATCCTGCTCTTTTTTGTCTCTTTCTATAATTCATTGCGTTTTGCTCCTCTCTCTGCTCCTTTTCTCAATCTCTCCCTCTCTTATTCTTGTTTTTTTCTCCCTCCATTTCCTCTGTTCTGTCATCGGCTCCCCCCAGATTAGTGCTCCTGGCAAAAGGATTCCAACTCTAATTTTGTGGTATTTCAGATGATTAGGTTCAGAAATAGGACAGAAGTGCACAGAGTTTGGCGCAATTAGAGGAATTCTCTGCAGAGCTTTGTGGTACTGATTAGTTGTTCTCCCTTCCACCTCCCCATCTCGCACGTATTAACACACAACCAGCTGTTGTTTATTCCTGAGGATTGACTTTTTGTGTTTGTTTGTGCTTTTAACCGGTTTGCCGCTTTGTGTGTGCCAGAGGTTGGATAAGCCCTAAGGATGCGAGTTGTTTTCAATCAGCTCTGTAGTTACCAGCTGTGCCCTCGCAGTCCCCAGGGTGGCACAACCTGGGTACAGGCACAGAAAAAGAACTACTATTCAACCTTGCCAAACAAATTCACTCTATCTTTTCTCCTTGTCCCCTTTCTCTGCAGACATTAATCATCACTCTCCGCCTTTCTGCATGTGACTTCTCCATGAGGATTGGAAGCACGGTGCCTCGACTGCGTTTCCTATAAATGAAGACCTTTGTTCACCAACATCTGATGCAGCTTTCCTCTCCACCTGCCATGGTGACATGACACACCCCTGAGCGTCTTTGCTGCCTTTTCTCACACAAAGACAATCTGGAATCAGGCTTATCAAACCCCCAAACCTGTGCACGCACTCTTTGACAAAGGCATCTAGTCATTCTCTACTTCGCGATGACGGTGGCGGTACGATTCCGCCGCCACCTGCGTAGGCTCCTGCTCCTTCTTGCCTCCTGCTGTCTCCTCTCCCTCCTTCTTTCTGCTTACTTCCTGTTTACAAACTCATCCCCTTCCATGCAGCTTGGACAATCCCCTGAACCAGCCTGTGCCCAGCCGCTCTCCATGTCCCCGTACCATCAACTCCCATATCCATACCCTCCAAATCCCCCGCACACTCACATCCACACTGACCCGGTGGTGCTGGTTTTAGTGGAGTCCCAGTACTCCCAGCTGGGTCAGGACATTGTGGCTATATTGGAGTCAGCACACTTCCAGTTCCGCATGGAGATCGCCTCAGGGAAGGGCGACTTGCCGCCGCTGACAGAGAAAGGCAGAGGACGTTATTCGCTCATCATTTATGAGAATTTGTTAAAGTATGCACATGCAGACACATGGAACAGACAGCTGCTACATCAATACTGCACAGAGTACAGAGTGGGCATCATTGGCTTCTTCCGCTCCACAGAGAACTCCCCCCCTCAACTCAAACTCAGAGGCCTCCCACTGGTGCTCAGGACCAACCAGGCGCTCTGGGACTGCTGTGTCGTCTCCAGCTCACCTCTTCTCCACCTGACCAAGCCCGGCACTGATCGAGGGGCTTTACTAGGAGAGGACTGGACCTCCTTCTCCTCTAATCACTCCACATACCAGGCTGTGCTGCATGCTCGGGCCAAGGAGGGGGCTGGAGCTGGCAGTGGCGATAATCTGGGGCCTGGGTTTAGTTTAGGCCTCCAAGCCACTGTAGTGCAGGACATGGGGCTCTATGATGGGGTGAGGAGGGTGCTGTTTGGCCAGGGACTGGGATACTGGCTGCACAGGCTCATCCTGGTGGACGCCATCTCCTACCTCACAGACAGGAAGCTAACTTTGGGTCTGGACCGGCACATTCTGGTGGATATAGATGACATTTTCGTGGGGAAGGAGGGGACGCGAATGAACGTGAAGGATGTAAAGGTAATGGGGATGATGGGTGCAGTATTAAAACAGTTTAGTGAAACTGACAGTCCTTTAACATTGTTGAAATTATCTACACTGTCAGGGTGTTCTCTTACCAGAATTTTTAACGTTGAAACAAAACTGCTGATACTGATACTGTTTGATAGCACAACGGCAGAATATGAGCCCTGGGCAGCAGATTAAGTTTGATATCTTGTTTTTGATTACCAAAAATTGAAAGCAATCCCCTGTACCTCCTACACTCCACTATCTGTGCAATTTAGACAAGGTGACATTGCTGGCACCTGCTCTGCTCTCTGTTGTATATGAGTTTTTCATGCTCATGAGTCAAAAAGGACTAGTTCAAGACATGACCAAAGATCTTTCTGTTTTGAAGCCACAAATGTAAACACACATTTTACCACATATTATCAAAAAAATCAAAATATTGAAAACTGTCACATATGCATGGGCTGCATGGTTGAGAGCAGATGTTTCTCCTGGCTTTCAGAAGAATTTGCCATGCAAGCCCTTGAGGAACAACTGTACTTAAGTCAGATTAGGTGATGTGTAAACACAGCAGATAAAGTCAGGAACATTTACCTCAAAGATGAGGTCATTTTGAGCTAAGTTTTCTGCCACATACTCTTTACTGCCTGCTTTGGTTTCTATTATTTGGGTTTGTAGTGTGGAAACATCCCTCAGTGTTTTTAGGGATATAACCAATGAAAAAAAGACATCTTCCCTTTAAAATTATTTAGAATATTTTAGACCGACTGCCTTTGAAATCTTCCTGGGTTGTGTGATCACATGTGCACCCCACTGGGAGAGAGTTTTGCAGTTGAACAGGAAAGGTGGTAGGGGGTGTCAGGAGTCAGGACATGAACAAAAAAAGAATGACACGGGAAAGGGGGCAAAGCAACAGAGCCTGATAATTATAGATGCACCTATTGTGAAAATCAGGGCTGTTGTCCATACAGATATTTGAAATAACAATTCAGCCAATGGCTGATATCTCTGCTGACTGTTTTCATTGCATCTTTTGGTGTAACACTGCCACTATGCCAATGTTTTCTCTCATGTTTGACCAATATTAAATCTCTACTCTGAATCACTGATTAGGTGTGCTAAATTTCAAGATTAGTTTAATAAAATACAACAGATAAACATCTGCTATTGACATCAGAACATGCCCAAATTATTTGCAGATGTCTGTCAATAGGGCTGATACAGACTGAAACCAATGTAAAACCAAATAGGGATGATGTCATAACTGCAGGTTTAGTTAAAATTCTAAAACATTTGACAACCTTATCAAAAAAGTACTACTGTTGATGCACATCAGACAAGGTTTTCATGTTTACTTTTGTTTCTACAAACTAAAAATGTATAGCTTTCTCCCTGTGCTTATACTTTTATTTATTCTGTTTTTTCAATATCAAACTTGATGGAAAGATTTGGAATGATAGATCTGAACCTTTTTAGATTTTGAGCAAATTCTAACAATAATCTGATAATGCTGATTACTGATATTTGAGGTCATAATTACCATGATATTAGATTTTAATATTGCGACGGCTGTTATCATAAAATAACTGTTTGGCCACTCCTTAATTCTGCTAATTAACTTTTATTCTACCAATTCACCTATGTTTTCAACATTGTATTAATATTCTAAACTAATGAAACTTGCTACAAAGTTCTGGAGCACTTCCAGCGCTGATCTAAGCAGATAAGGAGGACAATTGTCCATAGCAACAAAATCCAGTGTTATGATTACATGCTACTTCTAGTGCATGTCTTTTTTCTTCAAGCTGACAGTTGAAGGCCTGCATTTTGGTTTAATTGTATGCACAATGTTGATGTGCTTTGAGATTATGTTCCCCTCTGCAAGAGCTGATATATATTTTTGCACAAGTGATGAGAGGAAATAGTTTTACGCCACAGAACCTGTGAAACTCAATAGCAGAATCAATAAGCTAAAATGTTTAAAATCCTGAATCTTGTTTTTATGTACTTAAGTTTCGGTCTGCATCCCCAGTCCCAGGACATTAATGTCATCTAGCTTTCCCACTTTCTTATGGTGAATTTCCTGCTGCGCTCTCCATCAGCTCACTCTGACTTCAAACTAAAATTGACATTGGGGGCTGGCAGGGAAAAATCCAGGTACGGTCAGGGTGAATATTTGGCTGTTTGCATTCAAACATGCAGCTGACTCTGATCATTTTGAAGATTTTTGGGAGTTTTATGAATGTGTAACAGTGCTACATCAGAGAAAACTACTCTTGCTGCATGCCAAAAGTGTTCAGAGTGGTAAAAGTGCATCAAACACTGGTAATCTCCAGCCTTGTGGTACAAATCTGAAAGCCAATATGAGAAGACAATTCCACAACCGTAAACAAGAGTGTATGAGTGAAAGAGCTGTTGAGAATAGACGGATGAATTAATTGTGATGTCTGTTAACCTCATTCTGTTATGAAAAATGAATTTTAATTGAGGAATTTAGGGGAAAATTCACTTTATTGCAAACATTTAAAAGGGAGAACTTTCTCAAGCATCTTAGCCCAGGCATGAGAGCATCAAGTGGGTATTTTGGACGGCTCATGATATTTTGAGTGCGTGTTAATGGCTCTGTGTGTTATGCACCATTGGCATATGTGTTGGGCTACAGCAAGAGGGTATTTATCTCAAAAGGAGGTTTAGCCAGAAGCAAAGAGGCCATTTAAGGGAACAAAGACGTGCAGTGAATGAGAGAAAGAAGAGGTGAGAGAGAGAAAGAGAGGTAGTGAATGAGCCAGTGAAAAGATGAATGGCACTTATTCCTCTTTTCCCACGTTCCTCCTCGTAGGGAAACTAAAGGAGAGTCAGCCATGCAGCCCGCCTCTCAAGACAGCTATTGTTTCAACACACACGCTTGCATGAGCAAACACACACTCGCACTTTCCAGCACATACAGGAAGTGCACCCAAACAGATGAAGTTTTTTTCACATGCGTGTAAACTTTGGGAATGTAAGGGGATTGGTGGAGTGTGCATAAAACGCTTCTGCACCAGGAATTTTGTTTGAAGACTGTGGTCACATCCTCCCGCTGCGGCCATTCAAGAGAAACAAATTGTGTTTGGTGGGTTTTCATGTGTGGCACAGTGTGTTTATTTGAGTGTGTGTGTGTGGCGGGGGGCTTAAAGACAGGTGAGATTTATGCTTCTCTGCAGCAATGTGCACAAGCTAAACCCTGAGGCGCCTGCCTGTCTCCCTGCAGTCACAAGAAATACATGATAGAAAAGAGTGTGTGTTTGTGTGTGTGCAAGTTTTCTGAATCACTACTTTAGATTAGAATGTCACTTTCCGTCAATGGCTGACACCTGTCCCATCAGGCAGGGAGAAAAAAACGTCTGTGACTGCGACTAGATGAGAGGAATATGGATGCAGAGGAAAACAGGAGGGCAGTGGGGGCCAGAGTGGAGCGGGATTCCACCCCTGAATATAAAAGAGACGCTTGTATCCTAAAAAGCATAAAAGAGTGAATACTCACACACACTTAAGCACATGCACACACATGCCGCGCACATACACATTCACAAAATGAGCGCACAGGCCCACTCTAGTTTGAGTTTTCATTTTAAGTCCGCCTGACTCTTCAGCTTTGTAGCATAAATATACATGAGGATGAACCAGTGCCATAACAGAAGGACTGGGAGATGGGGAAAGGAGGAAGAGATGCAGAGCGGGAGATGGAGAGATAGAGAGGGAGACAGTGAGAGAGAGAGAGAGAGAGAGAGAGGGTCAGAAAAAGAGAGAGTGATGCCATTTAAAAATGCTCTCTTTCCACGTTTCTGCTCTCCTCCAGGATAGTCGACAATCAGAGAAGAAGACTGGAGGAAAGAAGGAGGGAAAGGTGGAGTTTGGCACCTTAGGGGAGAGCCAGTAGCTAAGTTTGCGATTTTCAGCGAAACAAAACGCTTGAGGGAAATATGGAAGCGGAGGAGGGGAGGCGGAGGTGAAGAAATATGTTGATTTGTAGCAGCCCTCCCCTCTGAGAAGATGAGCATCAGGTAGAGTGGTTGGATTATAGTCTGACTCTCACTTCTAATAATAAACTGGTATGCACATGCACAATCTTCTCTGCATTTTATTCAGTTTGTTTTCTCAAGATCACAGCTTATTTATCTCATACCCCTGGAGTTGCAACAGCACAAACAAAAATGGGCTCAAATTGCTTCATTTTTTCAGCAGTGCCAGCATGGCATGTCATGATCTGGCCTATCATAGTACCCAGGCAGCTGTTTTCTACATAGCCAAAAACCGGGCCTTGTTATTTCAAGATAATGAGAAAAATCAATCTGTTATAATAGGAAAAAATGCTTTAGAACAAGAAAATTAAAAGATGGTGGAAAACAACCTTACATTACCTGTTTTCAAAGAAAAAAACTGAGTAAATTAAAAGTTTTCATGCATGTCTGCTTAAAAGTGACCTACTATGCAAAATACACTTTTTTAGGCTTTTTCTAGAAAAAAATATTTGCTCCTGGCTTGTCCACAATCCAAAATGACCAATGACCTGACCAATCAGCGTTATTTGAGGAGGATGAGATGGTATTTTTGAGTGGGGTTTAGATATACTGGGAGAGGTAGCGATGGCATCTGCTGGTGTAGTGATGCGTTCAGACGTAGTTCAGTTTGATTAAACCTGAGCCACATTTCTGTATTAAAACAAGAGCAAAGAGCCACATTGAAAGCTTCTCTTGGTGGAAAAGATGTTTTTCTCCAGACCGGCCTCAACTTGAGTTTAATCCGACAACAAGCTCCACGGTTTATAAACTACAGCAGGGGTTAGGGTTCTGTCAAGCTCAGGTTACGTCCTGAGCTGCACATGCCTTCTACCTCAGATATATGTAAGAGTCGATCTGGCATGTCAGGTTAGAGATGGGTATTATGACTCAGTGCTTTGGTTATATGTGAGTATAATCTGGCACAACCTCTGGACATTTTTTCCTCATTTTCTAGATCAAAATAGTGCTGCTGTGCTGTTCCTATGAAATGCTTATTTTGGTGCTTTAGCAGTTGTTGTTCATATCAGATTGAAAAACAATTTGGCAGCAAGTCAATAGTCATGAAGAACAACTGCAGTGGCTACTAGCAGCAGGTGGATGTGTTACAGTTTAGATGGAGCATGGACCAGGATTGTTAAAAAAAACTGTTAATGATGATTTTATTCCCTTTTCTCAGCTAATCATGCCGTCCTTACTCCAGATATTGTATTTTTATAATCATGTGCCCCAATCACTTCATTTAGTAATTTATTGCATGTTTGCAATAAGGTTGTTTCAGGGAGTTTTTTGATCAGTAAATCTTAGTACTTGGTTTGTGAGTGATGGGTCTGGACCAAAAAGTGGGTTTCAAAGTAATTTTCACTGGGACATGAACATCTGCCTGAAACAAAATATGTTGTTAAAAGTCTATAATAGAGGTGTGACTGGATCTTGTGTCAGGCAATCTCGCAAGACTTAAACTTCACAAGATTTCTAGTTGTCTCACGAGATGAACAGGTTGCATGGATGCACAGTGGCAGCTAGCATGAAGTGGTCTAAATGAAGAGTAAAGCACCCTGGTATTGCACCGGACATGTTAAAACAGCCTGGCTCCAAAAACAAAACGTATTTCATTAGCTAATGTCTTAATTAGCAAACACTGGGGGGGGGGGGGTTGTACCACAGTTGTTTCAGTTATGTTGTGTGATTGGTGTGTCTCATTTGATTGGCAGGTATTGACAAGCAGACACTATATGTCAACCAGAAGCCTAGCTTTAGTGATAGCTTAGCTGACAGGAAGTCGAGCTGAGTGGGCAGGCTCTTGTCTGTCGTTAAGTTGATCCAAAGTTCAGGAAGAAGATTAATAGTTGGAACTTTTCAAAAACGCACCTGTAATCTTTGATTTTTATTTCTTTCACTTGAATTAAAGACAAATTTTCTAGTCATATATTCTGCATCACTGTAAATATATCATATATCACTGAAAAAAAAGTGCCATCTCCTTATTGTGAGCCTTAATCTCATCTCATAAGCGAAGTATCTTGTTACACCCATAGTCTACAATGAGCTGTTTGAAGGAAATGCCTCCATCTCTTTGTTACATCACATCTTAAGTCCCATCTCAAGTCTAAAGGGCTCCATTTTTCATCAAGAAAACATTGTAAGGATTAAAAACATTACAAAATTTGGCTTGTGATATGTCACCAAGGAAGTAGTGGTGGGTCCTGCTGGAAAAGGTGAGAATCACTGCTGTAAATGACTTTAAATAAGACTCATAAAGTCTTCATTTCCAACGAAGTGACACTGAAAAGCTGCTGTAAGGATGAGTCACATTTACTGACCAAATGTTGAATACTCATATAGAGCTTTTGGCAAAGATCACAACTGAAAAGATTTCTCTTCATTTTATTGAAGACAGAGAAATGTCTGTGAAAACCAAGGGACTAATTAATTAGGTAGTCCAAATGTTTGTTGTACATTGAAACTGGGTCAGAATCAGAGTGACATTACAGATGAGATCCACATCGGAGCATGTTTAGTTTGCTGAATACTTTATTTCATCAAGACAGAGAGTATTTCATTCAAAAATGAGTCAACAATGAGAAAGTATTAGACATCACAGCAAAACCATGAAGCAATCTGTGATTATGAATGTATATTAAAAATGTAAATCATCTTCCATCCTTCCTCCATTCACAAAGCTCTGGGTATCCCTGCATCAAAAGGAGGTGTAATTGACCAATTAGCAGGACAAGGCCTGAGCTGTGCCAGTGTCAGAAATCCCTTCTTACCTCTGCAGAGCCAACATTCAATCTCCTGTCGCGTCCTGAAGAAGAACAAGGAGGGAGAAGAGCGAGACAGAGAGAAAGAGGCCAATTAAAATGCCTCCCTCCTTCACGCTGCACTCTTCATTAGTCTCACCCCACGAGTTCATCTGGTGACAAACAATACCTACACCCCCTCCAGTCCCCACACGCACGCACACACAGCTGTATTTCCTCTATTAAAATGATTCACAGGGAGGCACCCTGCCGATGACATTTCTCAAAATGAGGGATGATGCCAGTCAAAAAGTCCCATCAATGATCGTGGTTGTGCTTGTGTGTTTTTTAGTCATATGTGCATGTTTTCTTCACTTTTCTACTTGGAGTGGCTGATAAAGAAGTGTCCCATTGGCATCAGATCCTTTTTTATCATCGTCTTCCTCATCCACCCCTCCCCTCACTCAATGATCATATCTCAGGCGTATTTGTATTCCTTCATAATCTCTTTTATCAACCATTTCTCACTTTTTTCTTCCCCAAGGTGCTTTCTGAATGGTGTCATCTCAGTTGAGAGGACACACACAGATGAACCAAAATCCTGTAAAGCCTTTTGCAGATGACTGAATATTAATCTATCAATACATTATAGGTAGGAGACTGATTCATGATGGTAACTCTGAGCCATTTAGATGCATCATGAAGACTCATGTTGAAAATAATGATATAGCCAAATCCTTATCATGAACCTGGTGGGGTTTTATTCATTACTTCGTGTTATTCTTAATGTCTGTTTTTTTTCCAATGAGGTATGCAATTGGATGTGTTTCACTTGTAAGTACCTCGTCTTGAAATGTATCTTTCATTATTTTAGAAAATTCATGTTGGTAATTAGGCCTGGGTATTTCCCACAGCCTCATGATATGATGATGTTACAGAGGCCACAATACAATATGTTTTGCGATGCATGTTGATTTAGGGAGAATTCAGATCGTAAGAGATCCAAGTAAATATAAAAATAATAAACTTATGATTACTTGAGTATTGATAAACAAAAGTACAGCAATGTTTAACTTCTTAAACTTAAAATGGCCTTCTCTGTTGTCCTCCTTGCTGTTGTTTTAAGTATTTTTGATACAGTGTTGATGTTTGACTTTACTATAAGCCTTACTAGTGTAAATATAACCCAATATTGATCGGTTAACCGATCTTAACATCTGTCTTTCAGTTACAGTTCTGCACCTCAAGTAAAAGTATTGTGGACTTCATATGAAGGAAGGATCACTTTCAAAATGTCTGCCCATCTGAAGGTTGGAGAAAAGTGATTGAGAACTATGGCAGCTCATAAATCTGTTGAGATGGCGGAGCTAAAGTTTACCTAAGATGCTAATGCTAAATGTAGCACAAAGAGACCCGAACATAAACTCTTTTCTGAGTTAAAACTCTGAGAAGTCTTCAGTTATCACCGTAACAACAGCTCGTTTATTCACGGGGTTTACAACTGTAACGTGTTGTTGGGAGTGACTGATTTGGTGACAAATCGTTCAAGTACAGAAGGACAAACATTTACCAGTAACTAATTTTAATATGTATCTCCCAATTTATTGTCAAAGTAAGACAACTGGGTGTGATGAAAACTTTCTTAATCATAGTTTCAGAATGTTAGCAACAGGAGGCCTGGCATTTAGTCTGTTTTATAAATAAGATAAATAAATAAACTTAAATTATTTTGAAATTATCTTGTTTTGCCCTTTTTTGTGAATTTTTGTTAAAGCAAAAAGTTATTTTGATTCTATAATCAGATTGTACCGAAATCGAATCATACTGAACTGAACCGAGTCGTTCTGTATTTTAATGGCTCGTCAGCGAATCGAATCGTAGTCTGTGAATCGAGATTCGAATTGAATCATCCTGACAAGGAGAGATTCACACCCCAACTAGAATGGCCATCTGAGGCGGCAGACCCACGCCAAAGCAGCACCACCGAGGAAGTCACGCTCCCATTGATTACTATGGTGTTTAAAATTCGACGTCCAAGAGAAAACGAACGGATGCGCGGATCATCACCAAAATCAAATCAAAACATTCTCTGAAAGTTTGGTGAAGATCCAACTTTCCGTTGTCGAGTTATCTTGTACACATACAAACAAACAAACAAACAAACAAAGATAGAAAGAAAGATACGGAACCCTTTACATAACCCTCTGCCAATTTCATCGGCGTGGGTAATAAGCCGCACAGCACACGCAAGCAGAAAGATACGGTCCCAGTCTGAAACAGACTTTAGGCCTTTATCAGTGCTGCTGTTCGGCTTATGTCTTTACAGATAAAGCACAAATGCCTAGATCTCCTGATCCTATTTAGAAGTTTATGGAAATGTTGAACTTACAGCGTCATTCAGCGGTGGTTGGGATGACACAGATTAACCCAGCTACTTTGCTACCTGCTAATTAGCCTGTTGTTGTGTGTTGATGAAGCCTGGTTATACTGCAGTTTTTTTTACCTTGAAATGTCTGCATAAGCACGGAACCACTGAAAACGCTGTAGCATATATGCCAAGCCTGTTAGTGGCGCTGTAAAGCTGCTGCGGAAATGCACCAAAAAGAGAGAAGAAGATTATGGAGCATGTGGATAAAGCACAAGAACAACCCTGTATTCTGCCATTGATGTTTTGGCTTGACCTGTGCATGCGGCTTAAATGGACAATGCTATGTATGATGTAATTGTTTCAAGTATGTGGTTGGCTGTCCACTTGGAGGTGGGTGTATACAGATTTGTTCACTTTGGGTCCCGGTTTCAAAAAGTAATTTTTACAGCTTCCCAAAACACTGTTTCCGTGTGGATGAAAAAACGAAATGACAAACAAAACCTCTGCGTATACTTCTGAATTCATCTTTTTGTGTTGATGGGGCCTTAAAGATAGTTCAAGACACTCAGTAATGGCTATTCCTCTACACAATTAAACAAAAAAGCCCTTCTCTGTTTAGAAGCCAACATAAGATTACTATAACAAAATAAATACTGTCTAATGACTGCAGACGCCATTTCCTCACAGTATCATTAAAAATGGACACAAATATCGACAATTTAAACTGACAAAAAATATATCTCAGTTCTCTTTTTAACTACAAAGAGTGAGCTACCTGCTTCAGAAAAATAAGCATGGTTTTATTTGTAACTATACAACCTCAGAATTTACAGTACACTCTCAAAGTAATGTCGCGGAAAATGTATAATTTTTTTATTCTCAGAGGGTTGAGGTAACAGACTATTTATAAACTGTCTGCAAATCTCTGTAAAAATTCTTTAGTTTTGTTCATTTTCAACATTGAAACAACTGAAGCCTTAGCTTATAACATTACATACAATGTTCTTGATGAAATGGTAAAACTAACCCACTAGCATGAGTTGACCCTACATCCCCACCACAGATATGTTTTCACAAGAGTTATTCAGTATTGGAAATATGTCTGATACTGCTGAAAATGCAGGTATTGGTACATGCGTTGATGCACTGATCCAATACTGTTGTGTTTAATGGAAAAAAGGACCCTCTGCAGCCACATAGTTTGGAGGCAGCATGACACTCATTATTCTCAGTGTGTTTTTTAAATCCCAAGTTTTTGTTGTTAAAAGAAGAAGTGGCACAAGTTATTAGAACTTTAATAACTTTTAAACCAAAAATAGTTGCATCTTACTTTTTCCCCACTTGACACTAACCGTTGTCCCATTCCAAAGATGTTATCCGTGCCTTTAAATTCCTAACATAAGCTTTTCTTGTGGACCTGGAACTTGGGTGACTTTTCCTGGTCTTTAAAGTTCAAATCCACACCAGGAACACTGACATTGAACATCTTTTTATCCATTTTGTAATCCATTTTTGATTGTTTCTGCTAGCAGCTAATGCTATAAGACATTTTATATCCTAGAATGCTTTGTGATGGGTTGTGACAACCAATGGCAGGCTGCTCAGTCATCTCGTCATGCTTTGTCAAAATGTGCAGCTCTTCCTGCTTATATCCTGGTGGAGACGGCCTGGATAATTCATAATGGAGAAACAGAGAGCTAGAGAGCCTGTGATGTGGCCATCTGTGTCATTGTAATTTTAATATTTAGCAGTAACACAGCAATCAGCAGCAAAAACAGCTTTAAGTGTCACAGAGAGGCTGTCCATGAGTTCACTGAGGGCTAGAATAATGTCCCAGTTTCTACAACATAGACGGTCCAGACCCTGGTGTCTATATCGTAAAGGAAACAAATAGTATCCGAGCCTCTCTACTTTGCATGCCATGTTATTTGCAGAGGGGCTGATGTTTGCGGACAGGACCAATACCAGCTGATGCCAGTAATCTACTGACACATTGGTGAATCCCTATATTTTCTATGTGTTTATTCTCTCCATTTTTGGAGATGCACTGATGCACTGTCATCATTTTAGAGGAAAACCCTTCACTTGCCCCATTTTATAATTTTGAAGTCTTGAGAGCACCTTAAAACGGCCAAATAGACTCAAACGTGTTTCAAAGTACAAAGTTCATGTTATTGCTTTGTTGAATTCAGGAAGTCAAATAATAACGTTTCCATTGTCTAATATGCAGTGCTATATTAGGCTTAAAGTATAAGAAGCCCTTTGAACACCTTTAGAGGGTGGATATATAGGTGAATTGCATTGAGAAGTGTCTAAAATGTGCTTCCATGTCCCCAAGATCACTTTGTTCTGGCTAAGACCTAAAATGGAAAAGAAAACAAAAATGGGATTATACAAAATGGGCAGTATTTAAACTTCTCTGTTGGCTTTTGGCTTAGCACTCAGGAGTTTATTGTGCAGTTCTGCTTAGAGTTAATCTCTAGACCTAATTAAGTACGATGCATTTCTGCAGCTAAAGTCAATGGAACTGAGCCCCTTATCTATTTATTACTTTTTGAAATTGTATTACAATGAAGTATACATAAACTGTGGAGAAAAGATTTGAAAACAAGTGCAGTGTGATGAGGGGAAAAGGAGAAAAAAGGCTGAGTTTTACGAGAGGCACACAGATTTCTTGTCAGACTACATGATTTATTTAATACATGGCAGGGCTGGCACGCTTGTGAGGGGATCTTAGATGTAGAATTTTTTCTTTAAACGACAAAGCTGCAGGTAGAAAAGAGAGAACAGGAGATGGCATATAAGACGGCAGAGAGGCTTGTGTATTGCTTCCAGCGTAATGCTTACTGACATCTGCTCCCATTCATCTTCCTGATCTGGACAAGTGAAAATGATCACAGGCAGCCCTGCAGGGAAGGAGATGTTTTACAGTTTGGTTATTAGAGAGAGAAAAAAGGCTGCTAAATTTCATGTATCAGTTTTGATTTTAACAATTGTTTGGTGACATACAACTCAAAAAAGGAAACAAAAATGCTGCTGATGTGTAATGAACACTCCAAAGAAAGCATTTGTGAGGAAGGAAATTATCTTAATAACTTTTTTGTTTAATTAACAATTTTTGTCAGCGCTCTTGTTTTTACTCCAGACTCACTCTGAGAGCTCGGCTGCGTGCCATGCATTTTCCTCCACAAAAATGAGGCCGGTTTTGCGGTCACAGCAATCACTGAAACTCAAAATCCTTGAGGTGCTGCCAAGTAGAATTTAGCGTAAGTAAAGCGATGCCAAAGCAATCACAAGTACCTTGGATCTGTAAATGCAAAGTGAATAGATGATTTTTGTGAAATGTTCCAATAAAAAAAGGAAAAACTAAGATGACTTGAATCTGACAAGCGAGACTGGAAGTGAGACAGAGAAGAGGAGAGTTAGCAAAAAGAAGAAGACTGGCGTTTACTGTTAAAGTGCTCCTCCTGCTCATCAAATAGAGATGCCTGACCCAGTTAAATTTGCTGGTCTGGTGTTCACATTACATGCACAAGTACACAGAGACAGAAACACATGCACCCATGGAGATGAATCAAGAACTCTGACCTGCTTTCACACTTTTGTTTTCTTGTGGCTTCAATGTATCTCCACATAGAAACCACCTATATATTTACCTTATAACGACTTTTCGTCTTGCCAGGCTAAAGGCTGTGAGAAGAAAAGACGAGAAGCAGAGCAAAGGCGAGAATGACAGAATGGGGATACAGTGGAGAGGTGGTTGGTGTAAAGGGTTTGTGAAAAGCAGTGAATGCCAGCTGTCCAGATGCCTGTCTCCCATCTGTTTGAACCCCAACATCTAGTTGGCACCTCATCCTGCGCTTACCACGCATACACACGTGTGCACATACACTTTGGCTCTCCCGTACACAGAAAACAAACTGGCATTACTTCTGACACCAGCAGTGTTAGGCAGCTGTGGGATTGGGCACAGAAATGAGAGCTATCGTTAACCGCTAATCACAGTGTGTGTTTACCTACATCGTAAGGATTGTCAAGATCTCCCGCATACGGTACAGTCCTTCCCTCTGCTGATCCAAATCCCCCCCACTTCTTTCTTTTAAAGTCTCTCTTATGGCCCATTTAAAACCAGATCCAGCTCTGAGCTTGGTAAGAGTGGACAGATTGGCTCCATATTGTTTAAAGTCCCATTCTCCCAGATCTGCTGCTGTCACTCTCAGAAAAACAGCAGGAGGAGACTGCATGGCCCAGAAGAGACAGTGGTAGAGTTTGTCACTTATGCAGTGAGTGTCTCTGACCAAGATGTACTCTCTTCTACTGATCGGTTCCTCCTTATGATATGTACCGTTTAAGAAAGGTTTCTAGAAAGGTTCTTAGGACTGTACTTTTTAGGGAGCAACTAACCACAGTTTGCTCATGGTTGAGGTTCATTAACATGTTAAGAAACATCCGACTATCTTTGCAGGTCCCAGTGTGGTTGTGAATATTTACCTTATGAAGTGCAGGTTCCACTACTCTAGCTTTGCCTGTGATACACCAGCCAAAGAAACCTTCTTCTCTTCAGCACCTCAGAACCAGACACTTGAACAGGCACTCTTCATTGATGTAGTAAAATATGTGAGGCTTGAATATTATCCACTTAGTAAAAACTAGGAGCTTACTGATTATCAGACTGGCCAATTCTCTACGTTTTGCCATTTATCTGTTTTGGTATTTCATTTTCTTCAATTGTGTTTTGTGCCCTCAACTTCTGCGTGGATGGCATGTCCCGCTCTCCAACCACCTTCCAGTCCTTAATCTCCTTAACAGTTTATTTATTAGGAAGTTATCTAGAAGCATTCTAGGATGCTTATTAACTTAATATAATGCCTAGATAACTTCAAGGAAGCTAAAGAAATGATAGACACATGTTGGTGTCCCTTTGGTTGTGGATAACTGAAAGGGGCCAAAAGGCTGCCTGGCGGGTAAGCAGCCAGGACATCCTGACAGACAGATCCAGATCATTTGGCTTGGCTCAGTACAGCTGGTTGTGTGGCACCCAGACAGCTCTTCATTTGGTACCAGTTTGGCTATTAAATGTGGATTAAATAACTGCAAAAGATGGAGGAAAGGAAACTGGCGCTCAAATGGGAGCTAGCTACCGTGACTAATATTAAAGTGCCATTTCGTAGCACATTTTTGAACAAATAAATGGCGCATGGAAAGCACATTTTTACTCGGTTCTCTCAGCCCACAAGGTTAATTCAATTGATAGTATATTACCTTTCCAATTAATAGCATGCTTGTGACGAACTTAGGGTTCTTTTTATGTTAAAGAGGCTTCCCTCCACTGGCCTCCTACTGCTTTTAGAATTGATTTTAAGATTTTACTCATCACTTTTAATGCTCTCATGGGTTTAGCCCCAGGCTATATCACTGAGATGCTGACCCCTTCTAAGCCTTCCCGCAGCCTTAGATCCTCAGGTTGGGGCTTCCTGGCCGTTCCAAAGTCGATACTCAAATCTAAAGGAGACAGGGCTTTGGCTGTCAGGGCCCTTTGACTTTGGAATGACCTGCCCGAGGAGATAAAGCTTGCAGATTCAGTGACATCTTTTAAATCACTCCTTAAAACTCACTTTTACAGAACTGCTTTTACGTGATGCTTCCTTTAACTTATTTTTATAATCACTTTTTTATATTCGTTTTGTTGCGCTCACTGCATTTGTCCTTGACTTTTCCTTCCATGGCCATCTTAATATCGTCTGATTAAATTTTTTATTTTTATTCATTTTATTTTTTAAATTTATTAATGTAGTTTTTTTTCTTACCTGTTCCTTTTCTTTTTATCAAGTATTAATCTTCCTATTTTTATTTTATTGCTAATGAGGTGATGTCATCTTCTTCTGTGTGGTTTTACTTTCATATAATATCATACTGTCTTTCCCTACATATTTTCATCTTTTCTATTTTAACTGCAAGACCTTCTATGTCTTTCCCTTTCCTTTCAAGTATGCTAATTTCGTAGACATCTGTGTCTCAGTTTGTTATGACTTTCTGTTTGATTATCAAGACTTTCTCTGTTTGGTTTATTGTTACTTTGTTCATCTTGTGAATCCCTGAGGTCTTGCTTTTGCTCTGTCTGTTAAAGCACTTTGTAATCATCGGTTTTTAAAGGTGCTATGTAAATAAAGTTATTTATTATCATTATTATTATTATTATTATTATTATTATTATTAATATTATTATTATTATTATTATTATTATATTCCTGGCCGTCCCCCACTTTCTGACTCCCAATGGACATTTTGGGTTACATGATTACATGATCACAAACAACCTATAGTGAATGAGGCATCACTTCCTGTTTTCCTTCTGCTACTGTGCTGCTGTAGCTCAGTTGCATGTCCAGCCTTAACAATGCAATGAGGAAAAACTTACATCAAGGCAGAGAGTTGTGCACAAGAACTTTTACACAAACAGTGTTAGCACCTTATCAGAGCTTGCTAACAATAAACTGTGATGTAAACAAATGACTGTTACTCCTTCCCTCCAGGACCAAGAACATACTATGAGACACATCACGATATTTCACACAGCCAGGAAAGAGACAAGGAGTAGAGAACAGCAAGAACGAACAGCTTTTTGAAATCAATCACTATGTTAAATAAAAAAAATATAACGGCACATTGGTCACTTAGTTAAAACATGTTAAGAATTTTTGGTTATTTGGTTTCACTTTACGTGTTATTTTTATGTATTTACATTGTCATTTATCATAACATCTCTAGATTTGGCTCCCCACTCACACAAGATTTTTCACCTCATGTTTTTCACCTGCCACAATCAACAGTCTCCCCTGACAATGATTTTAGCCCATACATTTCCACAGGTGGGAGGTCATTAAATCATTGGATAGCTTTACTTGTGGTGCAAAAGCATCTAACATCGAAAACAACAACAATCCACCAGTTACACAAGAAGTGAAGTAAGTTAAATTATCCTACCTAGCAAGAGCAACGACAGTTGATTGGTTGATAATCTGTCCTCCTTCAAAACCAAAAAGGCATAATTTAAGGAGTTTATGCTCTAAAACACATTTTAGTTAGATGTTGATTGTTAAATTATAAATGATAAGATACAATTTAAACTGATGACTTGTCAAAATCTATTTTGTTAAATTCTCCAGCCCACTTTAAAAAATCAAAAAGTACGTCAGGTTGCAGAATAGCTCTAAAAATCCCCTCCCATCACACACTTCTGGCATCACATTGGAAGGGCTTTCTGGACATTTCAATAATTTTCCAAAACCAACAGCTTGACATTTAAGTGTTCTTTATGATGTGATAAGCCAGCTGTGCAGAAAGGAGCAAATGAGTTTGAAATAATCAACACCCTTCGTTTTATCCTGTCCGTGTTTTAAAAAATGTGGATCCCTCCACCTTTGACTGTGAACCTTTTGATCAGTCATGACCATTTTTTCAATGTCGTCCACTGGCACATCCTATTGTTGAGTCAAATATAAAGGTCAAAGCATACAAAAGAAGAAAAGAATGATATACATATGAACTGACCTAATATGACAATGCAGAAAGAACAGTGTGATGGAGACACTGTGAACCATATCTGGAAAAGTAACCCTGAATTAATAATTAACATCAAAATACCAAGCTTATATTTTCAGACTATATGGTACATCAATGAATTTTACAATAATTAAGGTAATTATTTATTAAAACCATAACTGAATCAATGAAGTAAACCTATATGCTTTGTTATGAACTGAGAGTATTCAAACAAAAATGACAAGGGACAACACACATCTACACAGGACAGCCCAATATAGCATAAAACAAATCAATAAAATAATCCTACGTCATTAAAGCATTTCATCATTACATGTAAGGATTGCCAAGTAGCAGTTCCATGTTAAAAAAAATGCAGATTGATGGAAATTACTGAATTATCAGTACTTGTTATGGAGCTTAACGCTACTTGGCACTTGAATGGGATGTCAATCTTTTATGAGGCTAAATAATATAATATTTTATACAAGAATAACTGATACTGTATAGAGAGGAAGACTTTTTTTCTTTTGCCTCTCGACCTCAGAACTCTTTTCAACATGGGCTACAATGAGTGTTTTGATTGGTCAGATGAGTGCTCGTTTAAAGTAAAACTTTGAAAAAATCAGCCATGGTCTGAAAAAAAGGAATTGCCACAATCATGTTGATGGTGTGAATTTATGCATTGCATTGCTACAGGCCCATAAAGAAAAAAATACCTGCAAAATGGATTGCATGAAAGACATGCGTCTGGTTGCAAAGCTGTTTAGTGCCAATCTTTAGATTTATATTAGTGGGGCTGTTGATTGCTTAGTTGATGAGCTTTCATTTGACCAGAATCTCCTTGGTTTGACAGTGGCATGTATGGGGAGCTGGATGGAGTGAGGAATGGCAGGAGTGTGCAACTGTGTGCATGAGTTATGCAGAGGAGACAGAGTGGAGCAATGCAAGGTCAGGCAATACAGTTAGAGACAGGCACACAAAGTGGTGCAGAATGTGCTGTCTTCTGATTATTTTGCAGCAGATATGCTCTAAATAACTGAGAAAAAACACACATCTTCAACTGAAAGATGCAGGCTGTTGGTATTGAAAGTGGTGCTGCTGAGTGTCTCTGCTCCGCCCTCCCTCACAGCATCAACTCCTGTGGCCTCTTTATTCACTGGTTGGAAAACACATTGTATTAAGTCCCTTTATCATGCCATTAAATATCCACAATGGCATTAGTGTCTGTAACAAACAGAGAGTAGAGGAGAGAGAAGGCGATTTCTTAATAATGCTCCAAGAAGCTTATTTTGCTACATTTTTTAAGTTCATTAAGATGATCAGAATGGTGTAGTGAGGACACAATAAGGTACCTGTCACTGAGTTCACTGATTTTGAGATACAGTGAAGGTTTTTTATTCATTCATACATTCATTTATTTAGTATTACTTGGAAAAACCAATCAATTGGTCGGTGTTTAGGTGTAATTTCAGTTGGCCTAGTTTTTCTTTGGTTGAGTACAGGCCTATATATTGGACTTGTATAACCCCAATTCCAAAAACGTTGGGGCACTGCATAAAATATAAATGAAAACAGAAAGCAATGGTTTGCAAATCCCATAAACTATTTTTAACAATTGAGTGTGAACAACATGTCAAATGTCCAAATCGATACATTTTACCATTTCATGAAAATATAAGCTATTTTTGAATTTGATGGCAGCAACGCATCTCAAAAAAGTAGAGACGGGGTAACACAAGGCTGGACAAGTAAGTGTTACAGCTAGAGGAGCTAACTAAATAATTAGGCTAATTGTACACAGAACAGTAACTGGGGTATAAAAGTGACATTTTAGAGAGACAGAGGCTCTCAAAAGTAAAGATGGGCAAAGGTCTGTCTGTTTCTCAATGTAAAATTGCAAAGACTTTGAATACCCCAGTGGTTTTGTTGAAAACTACATGAGATGAGGAACTTAAGAAAGAATCACATATAAAATCGCAATATTGGGTAAAACAAGACCAGGTTAAAACCTAGTATATGGCTAACCACAACTATCTGGGATGCCTGTTGAAATGCCTGACTGGCACAGTGATTTTGTCATTATTGTTGGTTTTTGTGTGCCAAATGTGTTGTGGCAACTTAAATGTATAGCTATATGCTGTCCTCTTTCTCTTTCTCTTTTAATAGATCTCTCCTCTGTGTAAATATGAAACACTATAGAGACGTGTCAGACTTCGCTGATAGAGACAGACACTGAGACACTGAGATTAAACGTTTTTTGTAAGATATAAGTCTGTAATGGTAGTAATTTTTTACTAACAATAATACTGACAATAAAACACTAACTGTTAATGAATGGTTTATTTTAACATAAAATAAAAACTGCAGCAGGTTTCATGAACCTGCTGCAGTTTTTTAATTCTCCTCAGACAGGTGTGTAATGGTCTTTATATGTGTAAAATTAAGCTCCTGAACTCCTAAGTTACTAATTTATCTGTTTAAGATTCTTATCCATCTGTCTCTGGTTCTCACTGCCTCAATAAACATTACTTAAAATTCCAGTGTTCCTATTGTTTTTTATATCTGTTTATTATCTATAAACAGCACATTTATCATACTCCCTGCAAATAAAGACATGTCAAACATTTAAGCAGCGTTCTCTTAACAACTCATATGCAGAAATTTTAGCATGTATTTGTTCCCCATAATCATGTAGTATTATGGGAATATTTACCAAATATTTTGTTAAAATAGCGCACATGCTCATGATGGAAAAATTCAAAACCAAAGATTGTGCAAGAGACTCGAATCATGAGTTAAATAGCTAAATACTGGACAAGCCTACCACCACGATTGAAAAGCCATGTCGTAACAGACCGGGAGTAGAGCAAGAACATTTTTTCTGTCATGGAAAGCTATCAGTGTTACTCTCTGCACTTGTTTGGATGAAACATGATGTCTGGTTCAGACAAAAGCACCGCTGTGGCTCAGTCTCAGCTAATGCAAGGCCTGCTAGTGGAATTGTTAGGTGGGATACAACTCATTAGCTGTTTACAACAACTAACCTTTTCCCCGTAACTATCACATAAACATGCCAAAGTGGGGGTCAGAAGAGCAACAAAATCGTTTTCTGTTGCAGAAAGCTTTCCGTGTTGCTCTCAGCGCTAACTGTGATGAAGATATGTGTTGGTCCGGCTAAGGCCGAGCTAACATTCGGCTAGCAGCCGTTGTATACAAGCACAACAAGTAACCCTTTCCCCCTTTAACTATCACACACTCATGCTGAAGCGGATTAACAGAAGAGCAAAAAAACCCTTTCTGTTACAGAAAAGCTTTTAGTGTTGCTGTCTTCGCTTGTTTTAATAAAGAAATGTCCAGTTTTGACAAAGTGCTGCTGTGACAGCCATTGTCCACAAGCATTCACACAACAAGTTACCTTTCCCCCCTCAACTATCACATAGTCATGTCAGCAGAAGAGTGAAATATCTTTTCCAGCATCAAAAGCTTATAAGGTTGTTTTATTCTTTGTCAGACAGAAATGTGGCCCAGTTCTGGTGAAACAGAGGCCATGCTAAAGCTATATCTGAAGTATTCAGAGCAGGGGAGGCAGCTATTAGAGGGCTTTCAGCACAAGTAAACCCCGCCCATAATGCAACTCTGTATGTATTGCTCTAGTTGACACAGTGGATCAGCCATTACCGCCAGCATTCAATACAAGCAAATGCAACTCTGTTATGGTAGGGTCTTGGAAGAAGGGTCACTCACTCAGTTACTCAGTCAGTCAGTCTGTATACAGACAAAGCCATATGTAGGGCTGACCTCAGCGGGCAGCCAAAAATTACTCTAGTTTATTTTCCCAATTCATTCAGCCCTAAAGTTAAAGCTGTATCAAGCAAAGAAGAGCAGTTGTAGCTTTGTCTTCCTTGTTTGTTGCCGTAGTAAAGTAGCTCAGCGATAAATATGTTGCATATTGTCAGGGTGGCTCTGTCATAGTGACTGCCAATGCAATACACAGCCTGTTACACCTATAAAAAATAAGAATTTATTTAGCTTTGTAAACTGTTGGAAATATTTGAGGTAATGCAAGAAACCAGCTAAGAATATACAGCATAGGAGTGGTCATTTTTAAATTTAATTCTAAGTATTAAAAAGTAAAACAGGGCATCTTAAGAGTAAAGTATGTTTATTAAATGTAGTCAGTTATAAAAACAGCATATATTGGATTGTTTGAAAAACAGTACATGCTTACTTTAGAATTTCTTGTGAAAGCATATGAACTGCAGTGACTAATTTGTTGCCTGGGAAAGTTTCATTTTGAGTCTTGTGGTTAGAGCAGAGATGTTTTGAAAAATTCCACTGAATAAGATGTAGCTGCTGAATAAAAACTCTTTATGCCAGAAGTCATCAAGTTCACCTTGACTTCTGTGTTTGCTTTTGGTGTTCCACATTTGTCACCACAATGCCTTCAATAGAGACAACATTAAGACTTGGGTGACTTAGCGTCCATGAATGCAGCACCATGAAAGACTTTTAAACACAATTAAAACACACACAACATTTTCAGTTAAAGGGCCAAAACATGACAGACCCCTATTTGGACACATTAAAAAGACTTCCGACAGAGATCTTCTATTGTCAAGCAGCTCTGAATGTAAGGTAGTAGAATACAAATGAGGTGTTTAAACTAATACACAGCACGAAACACACACCTGCACTGACTCACAGATGCAAACACACAATATATTTCTACCAAGTGCATCGGGGAGTTTATATTGAGTTACAATGCAAAGTGCTCAGCTTCAAACTTAATTTAATGCTTAAGTCTTTGTATCCAAATGTTTGAAAGTGTGTGCCTGTGTGTGTTTGTGTGTGTGTAAGATGTAGAGGATGTCAGAAAAGAGGAGACAGGAGATCAGATTAGGGAGCTGTGCACATCTGTCAGCATGCAGCCTTCTTCAACACCATTAGATTAGAGCTAATGAAGACACTCTGTGTTTGTATATTTGTTAGTTTGGGACACACAGGACAAGAGAGGGTGCCTGGCAGTGATTCTTTGTTCTGACATCGGCTGCTCAGGTCTCATAAATCAGGCAGGGTTTCTTGGGTTAAATTAAAAGCAGCATGACAAAGATTGGTAATAGAGTTGTGGCGTTTTGCCCAGTTGAGAGACAGAGAGGGTTATAGAAGTTTTGAAATGAAAAAAATATTTCTGTTGGAAACACATGGTGAGAAGTGCAACAAAAGCAAGAAGAAGGAGCAGGAGGGGTGCAGAAAAAATGCAATTGAGAGAGCGATCTTTCCTCCATGCTGCTTCAGCCTTCCTTTCAAATTAAAACAGCCCCTTGTCTCCTGAGAGTGTGACATTTTCACGGAGCAGGCTTGGGAAGGAGGGAGGTTCAGAGATGGAGAGACAAGGAAGAAGAAGGGGGGAGAAAGGGGGGGAATGTAAGAATAAAGAGATATTGAGAAAGAAAGGAGACAGTAGCAGAGGGGGAATGAGTGGAGGTGGGTAGGTGGGTTCTCAGGGTTTCACTTGGTGATGTTAGGGGTGGATGGAGAGAATGATGAGGAGGGAGGAGAGGAGAATGTGCGGGGGTTATTAGTCCAGCCTCCAGAGGCTACTAATGCACTGACCTTCATTAACTCGCATTACTGTCGGTGTATGTGACTGTGTGCGCGAGAGTGCAACTCTCTTTAGTTAACACTCATTACGGAGTCTTTGTTTAAAGGCCAGTAAACTAATGAAGTCATTAAATAAGTGCAGGAAACCCTGCTTCAAGTATTGAAACCAGACACCGAGGTAACTTTAAGGACAGTGACAGCCACTAGAACAATGTAGAGAAAGAATGACTGTGATATCCTTTCTATCTATCTGTCTACAGGCTCTTCTTGACACTCAGAAACAGCTGCGTTCTCAGATTTCCAACTTCACCTTCAACCTGGGCTTTTCTGGAAAGTTCTACCACACAGGTTTGTTCAGTTTACTTGCTTTTCTTTCAAACATACCGGTGACAAGCAGCAGACTCACTTAGAGTAAGATGTAAAGCCTTTATTGCACAACAGAAGTGCATCTATAAACAGAAGAATGATTTTCAAATTAAATAACAAATGAAGTATAAATAAGCTTCAAGTTTACCTAAAGAGGGGATTTATGTAATTTTTATTGGCCAAATAGCAAAGCTTTATGTTTTTAAATGAATTAGGTTATCATGTTACACATGAGCTACCATAAGGCCACATGAGCTGGCTTTTTAGATTGCTTATTCTTCTTACCCTTTTTATCTCTCCTTCAACATACTCCTCTTCTGCATCAACACACTGCTGCGTTCAGGTCTTCCACTGATCAAAGCAGTGTAGTAGATCTTCTTCAGACAGTTGTCTCACAACCTCTGATTTGATTTTTTGGCCAGAGACTGCTTTTCTATTTTTTGCCATTATTCTTATACTGAGTCGTTGATCATTTTGTACGGTTTGTTTATTGTCTTGGACATCCTCTCTGCCTTCACAAATCTTTATTGTCATGCAAACACATATGACATGCAGTACACCTCAGTAAATGAAGCAGAACATTAAGATGGGCTTTTGTTCGATTTCACCAGAAAATAGAGTTAATGCTTATTAGCTCAACTTTTAAGCTAATCATTTTTTGATGACTTACTAGAAACACATGCACTTCAGTCAGTAGCTAACAGTGAACTAAATATGTCACTTATTTGAAACTTGTAACTGAATACCCAGCCTTTAATATGTTACACTCCGTGTTACTGTGAACTTGGTGGTTTTATCCTCATAAGTGCAGTCTCATTATTTAATAGCCATTCCATACATATGTGTGCAGAAACCTGTAAATGGCTTTTTTTTCTTTTTTTTCTTAAAAAAAAGGATGAAAAAGTTTAATCCAAACAGTCACAAATAAAGGGCAGAAATGCAGTTAAAACATGAAAAGCAGCTGTTCGCTAATTAGCACTCACCTATGATGAATTAATTGCCCTTCACTTCCCAAACTGCAGCATTATTCAACCAGACATATGAAAATAAAGAAAGCTGCCCATTACTTTGTAGACTGTTATCCTGGTGGCTCTGTGAGGGATGGATTTTCCTCTGTTGTTATATTGGTACATAACCAGCACCGAAATGAAGCTCTTGCTTGGACTTTGCTGTTTATAGCTAATTGTATCGTGTCCTATGCTGTTTGTGGGTCCAAAAAGATATAAACTTTTAGCCCAATTTAGTAACTCGTTTTTTCTGAGGTTGTCAGGTGATGTAAACATGTGCTATTTTGAACAGATTGAGTCTAAAAAGCCAAATCTAAAGCTCCACTTTGTGGTAAATGGTCACTGCTGCTGTCCTAAACTCTTTTTGCCCTCCAGTCCTTCATGTCCTTCTACTGTAAACATTTGCGCTATATTTACATTAATAACAAAATATTTGACTGTTTAGAGTGGACTAGGGCTGAACGATATGGACAAAATTTTATATCTTGATATTCATGCCAGATATCTCGATATCGATATGATACGATAAGACTATGGGTTTCATTGGAAACTAAGCATTTTTCAGAAAAATAAAAACATCATTATACAAAAAGATGTGGAATGTGCAGTTTTATTGATTAGAACTCACCGTCAGTCATCAACATTAACATAAAGTCACCAATAAATAAAGTAGAAATCAAACATTTTACTGCAGCCCCAGAGCTACAGAGCTCAAGCACGGAGAAGAACAGGAAGGTAGGGGGAGTAGAGTTGATTCTACACGGTTCTTATCAAATCTTACATACTCTGTGTTTGCAACTGCCTGAGCTGTACATGCAGGGCGAGTGGGGAAAATATATCCAGATATCGTTGATTTTTGCGATATTAATATCTTGAATGTTCATATCCCGATATAGATACGATAACGATATATCTTGCAGCCCTAGAGTAGACCATTCCTTTGTATTCTAGTTTGCTGAAGGCTTTACATAATATGTTTGCATTCATGCCACAGAAGTCTTTACACCATCATTTAAGAAAATATCCATTACTTGGTTTTAAACAGTATCAGTGAGATTAATGCTGTGGCACTTTTGCAATAAAAATGCACATTTTAATCAGTGCATTAATTTTTTTTTTACCAACATTTATCTCCAAAGACTGTGACATTTGAATGCAGCATTAATTAAACTACTGTTTTTTTTATCATTCTGTCTTTTGATTGTGCGGTCACAACAATAATTACACATATTTGTGTCGACATACTGCTTTGTATCCTGCACTCTGTTGTGGAGCCAAGGACAGATAACAATGATTTTCTACTTCAAGTGTTGATATGTGCACCAGGAGAACAAAGCAGTAGGTTGCAGAGGAGGAGAACAATAGAGGTGAGACATAACATTATTAGAAAAAAAACAAAGAAGAGAACATATTAGTGGAGCATCTGTTATTACTATGGCATCACATTTCATCACCATGGTATCAGACTATGCTACCTATTTTAGCAACAGGATCTTAATGCAAGCAGGTTGCTTGGTGATGAGTTCCAACCTGGTAGAGGCTCTACACTTTTGAATGTGCTCTGTATCTGCATGAAGCTTACATTTATACATGAAATCTCCTGTCCTTTTGTCCTTGTGTGTCTATGCTTGGGTTTTTCGTGTGTGCAGGCACAGTACAAGAGGATGAAGGAGATGATCTGCTTCTGAAGTACGTGGATGAGTTCTGGTGGTTCCCGCACATGTGGAGCCACATGCAGCCTCACCTCTTCCACAACGAGTCGTCCCTGCTGGAGCAGATGGTCCTCAACAAGGAGTTTGCTCTGGTGAGATTCACGCACACACAGATGTACTCACACAATCACTCGGACACATTTCTTTACAGCTGTCAATTTTGTGGTTGCTTTCTTGTTGTGTGTCCTTTTAATCATGCTTTTGCTTCCCATGATTGCATTCTCGTATTTCTTCAAGGACAACTGTCAGCATTAGTAATTGTTATTTTTCTAGCCACAGCACATTAGAGACATGATGTTTGCAGGGCAGATAGCTGGAACTCGTCTCACCGGGGTACAGTGATAAGAGTCTGTGAGTGGGTAAAGAAAGATACACTTGATACCCATTCTCCACATTTTATAGGAAACATTATTACAGCCTGGATTACATTCACATTGAAATGTTTTTGTTCCCAGCCATGGTTGGGTGATGCTATCCTTCAACCAGACACCTTACAGCTCCTGAGGGGAACTTTGAGTTGGTGGCAAATTTTGTTGTTACATGCAGACCAAACAGTGCCTCTAATCTCTGCTGATTTTGACCTGTTTGTAAGTTTTGTTTATTGATTACATTTAACCAGTTGAATGTAATTAGGAGCTGTTTCTGCTGCGTGCTTTTGATCAATCTGTTAGGCACCTACCCCCAGCTGCCATTTCGGTTATCGAAATAATGATACAGAAGCAAAGATGCACGTAATCCGACCAAACCATTTCAGTACAGTACTTCTGTCTAGAAGTGTACCAATCCAACATGTGCCAAAGAGGTACTTCAGGTCATCCCATGCAGACAGGAACACACATCACTGGTGCACAAACATACTGAACATCAGTTCTTGCAAAGAAAACAGAGAACATAAGCTCCAAGCACATCATTGTTGTGAATCAAATCAAACCTAAACCTTTAAGGGTGCTGCAGCTGCAAATGATATGAAGATTCATAATGCCTATTTCCGACTCAGTGCATGTTTTACTGTGTGCAGCTTCCACGCATGTACACTCTGTCTTGCACCATCCTGGCTTTCATACTAGGCACATCTTTGCTGCGTGTTGACTTCAACTCCCTGCTGTCACAAGCCTGTATTTCTTTTTTGTGTTACCTCAATGAATCAGCCTTAAAACGACTTTATTGATTGTGTTGTCGAAATGAGCCAGAAAAACTCAGGAAAAAGCATTCTGGACAAACTAAGGGGCAAATCTGCTACAGAATAGAGCAGCTTTTTCCATATTGTTTAGCACCAAAAAATGCAAAAAAATGCCAAAAAAAAAAAAAAAAAAGACTCCACCAGGTCCACACAGCACATGCAAAGGGAAAATCAATGCTAACTGCACAGAAAATGCACGCAAACTGGTCAGCTGAGCAAACGGCACCATGCCGCATTTGTAGGGGGAGGAAAGTTCAAAATTCAAATTGTTCCTCTAACATGCAACTCAGCCTCTTTATAAACTGCACCTAATCCACAAAGGCCAGCACTAACAGACACTGAAAGTGGTGCAAAATAACCTCATGTCATTTTCTTTCTCTCCCAGAAAGAGGTTGTTACTGCAGTCGTTACTGTGTATCCCAAAATAAAGTTTTTTTAAAACTTTTTTCTAAACAATGTGCCTTGGGACCCAGCATGAGCGACTTTAGAATAAAACATGTTTACAAGTGAAATACATTATGTGCACGTGTCATCTCCTAGCAGAAAGAGATAAATTATTTTGTTTGAAAAAAAAAAAACAACATTCAAACAGGAAGTGAGCTGAAGTGTTAGAGGGACAGTTGTGAGTTTGAAATGTCATTTATTTTACCGTATGTGATCAAAGATCAGAGCAGCTCACATTAATATCAAACATCTTTAGATAAATCAGCTAATAGGGACAGTTTACAGACAGGCTGACCTCTTTACAATATGCTTAGAGGAAGTTTATCTGTGTGTGATATATTTAGTTGTCCGTTATCACACCTGTTTGACTGTAAATTGTTTGCGCCTCTGTACAGTAAAACGACTTTGCAGCAGTGCACACAGTGCATGCCCGGCACATTGAGATGTTTTGATTTAGACAAAATTAGTCCAAGATATTTCATCTTGCTGTTAGATAGAACAGGATCAGCATAGATGGGTGCTTCTCTTGTATTTTAATTGTTTTCTGTGATTATTCTTTTGAAAGGGGGAGAACAAACTGATGTTGGAGGGATTGTCATTACGCACAGCAATTTGGCAAAAACAAACAACAGTGGCCCTAAAATAATCTGACTTACCTGTAAAAGGTTATAAAGAACACTGTAGCACCTCATAACATACTCGTGCTGTCTCATACTAACTGCCGTGATGTGCGCAATGGTCAGTAATATCTGTGTGTCATTGCCTCTGTCTCACCTTCTCCATCAAATAAATGTTGCATTGCTTCTCTGTTCATTCTAGACCACTGATGTGTAAACTTGTAGAGTGAAGTATGTAATCTGTTTCAGTTTGGGCTGCTGTCAATTCTCAAAAAAAAAAAAAAAATCCAGAACATTCAAATAATTGATAAAATATAGATTTACACAGCAGGAACTTAAAAATCATACAGAATAACTTCTCTCAGCTATAACTGGCCAATGACTGACTTCTAAACCTACAAGTTTGTCCGATGATAATGTATTTTATGTGATTTAGTAACAACAGCAACAGCTTTGAATCACATATTCATCTAATCATTATCTAATATGCCACCAGGTGTGCACTTTGCTGCATGTATCTGCAGGAATGTGATCTCACTCTGAAAACTGTATTAATTATTTTTTCTGTCTCAGACTGTCATTATGTTGTTGGTGATCTACCTGCAAGCGATTGGCACACCAGTGACTGTGAGCAAGTAGGGCATCTTAACTTTGCCAGAGTGATCCATCTGATAACAGATGTGGAATCTGGCCAGTCCACTTAGTTACTCTCCTGACATTTTCAAGAAAACTTCAGTACAGCCTCCCTCTGAAATCCCTCTGAGTCACTCGTCTTCCCACGCTGTAAACCCAGATTTTGTTTCTGATTAAACTTTTGAGCAATCATTAATTATTCTTTCATGTTTTGTAAAAAAAACATTGACATTACTAAATCAAATTTGTTATTTGTATTGTTCAGCTGAAAGATGCAATGCGATAATCACGTTAAGCTGACTATGTTTAGTTCTTTAAGGGGGGGAGGGGCTATTTCAAAATTTCAAAAAACCAAGGGTGAGACTGTCAGTGCTTCTGTTGGCACCGGCAGGCGATGCTTCCACCATGACAGTCCACATGTAGCGAAGCCAATGCTTTGCCTTACTGTGTCTCAACCCCACCTGGGAGGGAGTAATCAGCGAATTAGATTTTGGGAGTGATCTGGATCACCGTCTGGATCCAGGAATGTTTTTAATGGATTCTTCACTATTGGGAGATAGGGCTAATGGTGGAGGTCTGCTCTCTCTGAGTGCTTTTCTAGTTTCATATATTTTTATGTAAGTTAAACTTAGCATTGTTATTTCATACAACTTAGACTTTATTAATGTGAACTAATGATTTTTACTAAAGACTACTAATATACACTAAATATGTCCACTGCATAAAATTAAGGTTCTATGTTAATAAAACTTGACCTCTTTAGTAGCTTGTGTAAAAACTAAAGTGGTATAAGGCAGTCGGTTTACTCTTGCTTATTAGTAATGTCAACTAATTCAGATTTAGAGTGCAGGTCACAGGTCCCTCACAGCAGTGTTCCTACACAGGAAAAAATCCAGTTAAACTCCTGATGCTTGCTCTAAAAATGTAAGCAAAATGTTCACACACATGGTTTAATGTCTGTGAACAGGGCTGTAGATTCTACATGTGAGAACTCCAGGGATGAAACGTATCGACAGTGGGTGTTCTGCTGATGTGCACAGTATAGATATGCCCTTGCTATATTGATAAAACAACCCAATCAGGGTAGATTTACACTCCCTGCAGAACATATTTACTGATGTAAATTAGCTGCACATGAACATCAACAGCATCCAGCTGAAGGGTTGCATTTCTCTAAGCATGAGCATCAAGAATGCTTTCAATATAGCACCCATCATGTACCCCGTTTTGTAAAACAAAACAAGCAATTAAGTGTTATTTCCCTGTTGGGGAGTAACGCTTTTATTTTGATGGGCACACCTGAGCCCTGTTCAGTGTTTCCCATTTAATCGTAAGTCCACAAGGTCGAGTGCTTTTGTTCCTCTGCTCTGCCTTGTTTTTCCTGTGATTTGTCAATATGTGTGTGTTTATGTGTATGAGTGAGTGCTTGGAGATGATTTGTATGACCGTACAGAGGGGAGGGGGCTGAGTGGGTCGTGTTGTTGAAGGTGAGTGTGATCATAAAGTGCGATCCCTAACCTCTATTGTACACACACACATACATTCTCCTCTCGCTCATCCCCTGACCGCTGATGCTTCGCTTTGACAGTGTGTGTAGGTGTGTGTCAGAGCGAAGGACAACACCATCAGTCTGCGAAATGCACCCGGCGACCATCCACCCTCACGTACACATGCTCCCACAAAATATATATATTTTTAATTTCAAGCCTTGAAGGCTAGCATCGTAACAAACAAACACAACATGCTCGCTCTTCTCCTACAAGGTCAGGCTCTGTGATTGTGGGTGTTTATGCACCTACATGCCTGAGTCATATATGCGCTATAACTCCAGTGTTTATGTATACAACCCTCACGTATGTGTTTCTGTGTGACCTCCACCTTTAGGAGCACAACATCCCAGTGGACATGGGCTATGCCGTGGCCCCGCACCACTCAGGCGTCTACCCGGTTCACCTGCAGCTCTACAAGGCATGGAGGCGCGTGTGGAACATCCAGGTCACCAGCACTGAAGAGTACCCCCACCTCAAACCAGCCCGCTACCGCAAGGGCTTCATCCACAGCAACATCATGGTGAGGTGACAATCACACATCCATGCAAAGCAAACACTCAGCATGGCTGCAAGCACACACATGCAAATCTTCTCATCCATAAATGCACTTTGATCTATTGACATGTCTCTGCACATACATGGAAATTGATTAGCACTTTCACAACTGTCCGCTGGATATCCATAATTGAACATCTTATTCATTTGTTCCTCTGAATACCAAATGGGTCCTACAAGTATCCATTCAACTATTTTCCTCTCTATTGCTGTGATTACTTTATATTTTTCTTGACTTTTTTGAGCGCAGATATGTGTCCCAGCTTTTTTTTTCTCTGTAAGGCTCAGGGTGGTAATAATTTAGTGAGTGTTTTCACAGCTGGTGGTTGAGTATCCCAAGATACAAGTGCTGATGCACTTAGAGGAATATGCTGGCCTGGCAGACAAAGCATAGATGTTTTTGCTGTCTTACAGACTGAAAGAAGTGAGTTTGCCATCTAAACATGATAAAAATATCTCCACAAGGTACATAATTGAGGCATTTCCATATTTTATCATTGCATGTGTTCTTAACAAAACACAATTCATCAAGCATTGGTGTTGAATCAAACACAACATTTTAAGCACGTTTCACTGTGTCCTTGCCCGCTGGGAGCAAAACATGATTTGCTTAATTCGTCTGACTGAAATTAAAACCATGAAATGTAAATTCTTGGAGCGACTAAATCAAAGCAAGCTTTAAAAATGCAGATTCATTGAGTCAAAAGAGTCTGTTTGTATCTGCTCTACTCTTTTATCTCACTTTGAAAAGAGCTGTTTCTATCTTTGTTTAAATAAGTGTTTGCTGAATAGTAACCTGTGTGCTGATTGTTTCTCGCAGTCCTAAACAGAAAATCAATGTTTCTTTGCATAGAGTGTAACCATCACGCTGCGTGTGCAGCTTTATGTGTGTGGCGCATGAATTCTTTGACCTATGTCTCACTATGGTGAGCACAGCTCCATGTTGGGTGAATATTTATAGGCTTCCCAATGCGGCTTAAGGGGCGAGTTTTACTTTGTGCATTCATTTGTGTGGATTCATAAATGGGAAGGAAGTGTATCATCGAATAAGGATGCAAAAACACTTTCATGCACCAATAAAAAAAAGTAATCAGTCACTGCTCAGCTTGAGACAGCAGTACAATGAAACTCTTGTTGTCCCCAATTTCACCTTATAAGCAAGTTGTCTTCATCCCCCCCCCCATCCATCGTCCGTCCTCCTCCCCCGCCTCCTCCTCTTCATTCACTTGTCAGTCAGGCTCTTTGTCAGTGTGCACAACTGCTCCCATATTGACAAAAGAACCAATCACATCTGACACCAAAATTACCAGTCCATGTTGTTCTGCCCTGTTCAGATCCTGAGCAAACAATTTGAGCAGACAGCTCTGTCAATTTCCTAATCAGTCCCACAAGTCTGCTTTTATTTCTTGACATTTTGTCACAGCGTCATAAAAGACAGCCACTTAATTCCTCTTCCGTGCAGTACAATAACAAGCTGACAGCTTGACAGGTTATAATGTGTTATTATACATAATCAATAGTCATGTATTGAAGTCATCAGTGAATCACCAAATAAAAAAACAAAGCTCCAAACAAAAACACGCATTTTGTGCTCAAAACATCATAAAGAGAGGCACAGCAGAAATAACAAAGGACAATTGACAGAAACATTTTTTTTAAGTTTTCTCCTTTGTTCTATACTGGAAGAAAAGATTTTTGAAATAAAGTTGGAGAGGGAGTGGAGGCTTAAATATAATTAAACCCCCACAATAAAAGCCCTCAATCTCACCACTGACAGCAGTGAAGAATGCAGATGTTTTTGAACATTGTTTGTGAAACTCTGCCGACACTTTCTTTCAAAAAGGCTTAAACTTCATATGATGACTTTTTGATATTGGAATGCAGAAACTTTTTTGTTTAACAGATTTGTCCCATAGCCAACATTGCATTAGTAGGAGAGTAGGGCCTTGACTGTTATTAAAGCCAGTTTTTAAAGACAGGTTGTCCTGTTTTTCCATTTTAGGACAATCTCTATTGGATTATGCTTGGACATGCTCTTTTTTTTAGGAAAGAACCTTTTTATTGAGATTTTTAAAATAGAAACAGCAACAGGCCATAGAAAGAAAACAAACATGATTCATACAGAAGCTAAATGTGCCCAAATCCGCCTGCAAATTCCCTCAGCCTGCTCTTCCAAGCATTTCCATGTCAACTGTACATAAATACAAACACTCATATACACAAATACAAAGTCACAAATATAGAAAGATAATGAATAAGAAAAATATAGACTAAACAAGACAGGTCAAAACCTAGTATATGGCTGACTGCTACAATCTGGAATGCCTGTCGAAATGCCTGACTTGATTGTGTGTTTTGGTAGAGTGATTGGTTTTTGGGGTTTGTAATTGTGCTGTCCTTTAGGTCTGTGTAAAACCTAAAACGTAAAGCCCTGTTGGCAATTAACAGCACAACACTGTCAGCTCCCAGCTCAGATGATAACAGAACAATCCTCATCAAAATTCACCAAAATGGATCACCTAGTACAAGCTGCAAGTTCACATGTAGTAGTTTCGGTGTTTTTTGTTTTCAATGCAAACATATGTGAGGACAGAGGAGAGGAGTAGCTCCACCTACTCCCTCCAAACAAGGTATCCACAGCGCTACAAGACAGAGCATGGCACCAGCGGAGGTCCACTATGCTCCATCAACCACCATTAGATGCCACTAGTCCTCAGTGAAGGCAACTCTGAAAGTATAGTCACTCACTCACTCAGTCAGGAAGGCAGGCAGGCAGTCACATACAGACCCATGTGTAGGACAGACTTCAACAGTGAGCCAAAAAAGGAATAACTATTCATATATCAATCCGCTCATATACAGCGCTTATAAAAAGTATTCATCCCCTTGAAGGTTTTACCACTTATTATTTTTTTCCCCGGGGCCTTTATACTACATAGCCTGCTGTGGTTTATTGACATTATTTCATAGAAATGTGTTTTTATAGTGGCATTACAGAGTTATTTTTTATAATTTCTTTTATCAAAAATGTCAAATAACATTGACACTGATTGAAGCATAAAAGCAATAAGAGGGTAAAACATCCAAGAGGGTGAAAACTTTTTTAAAAGGACTGTATAAAGCATCTTTCCTTCTCATCAAAAAGCACACAAAAAGTAATAGAACCTAAAGTCTCTGAAAATCCAGCTTAAAACATCTTGCATTGATTTTTTAACTCTGAAAAATAACTTCTGCCTCTCGACCAATGACATCTGGAACTGGCTTGACTCAACTAGGACCCCAACTCTTTGAGGGGTATTGATCACGGCTGATTGGATTGGCATAACTTCTAAGTCAGCGTGAGTAAAAAGTCCTAAATTGTCCAAAAAAGAAAGAATTTGAGCACCTAAAAACAGCATAGGGAACACCAGCTGCTCATGACAACCGTGTGAAAAGAAAGCTTCTCAAAAGTGCCTTGAGGTGAAATTTCTTTGCCAAATTAAAGACATTAAATATTCACAAGTACGCATCAGTAGCCTTTATTAAACATGTTTAGAGACTGGAGGAGTGTGAAATCAGTGTAGGAAAATATTTCAGTTCCGTCACAACACTGAATGCTTCACTGAATAAATAGCAAAAAAGGATTATTAAAAAAAAAAAAGGAATCAGCTCAAGAGTTTTGTGAGAAGCAGGATGTTTTTTTGTGGTTGTGTATAAAAAAAATCACTTGTTGATGTGTAAGGATATTTACATTTTTAGCATTTTCACAACAAAGCAGTGGCTAATTAAAGCTTCAAGACCTCTCATTTCCTGTCAGAATTTTTTTGTAAACCTTAACATTCTTCACCTTTCACTTTTGTTTTTTCTCACAATTTCACCCATTAATCTCTTTCTCCTCTTTTTTTCCTCCTCCATCTTTGTTTCTTCACAGGAGGACAGGAAGTTGTCTTTAGGCTGTAAAATTGGTGTTTGTGTGTCTTTGTCAGCAGATTGAGAGCCACCCACTGGACCCACAGTATCAAAACAAATCAGACTGAGATATGGGAGTGTGCCGTATGTGTGTGTTTGTGTGTCAGAAATTCATGCGTGTGTGTTTGTGTGTGCCTCTTTTTAAAATGTACTATATCAGTTTGAGATATAGCTCTGTGGATAATTGGTTTGGTGAAATAGTGCTGAGTGTCTGTGGCTTCGGTGGCCTTCTCTCTCCGTCTCCCTCTCTGTCTGTTCGGTGCGTGCGTGTTTGTGTGTGAGTGTGAACGAGTCTGCAGTGTTTTATAGATAAACCAATATCTGCGCTTCCAGCCTTTACTCTCTATTTCACACCGAGAAGTGCTCCATAAGGAGTTCCTAATAAAGACCTTGTTCTTCTCGTCTCATCTTCTCCTCATTTAATTCCTTTAATGACCTCATAAAAAGGCGATTAATTCATCAGCTGTTCAACATTAGACCCAGCCCTCTCTCAGTCTTTTACACTTGCTATTTCTTCTTGTCCTTTCAACCGCAAATATATATTATCATAATACGACTTTTTTATGCCAGGATCACAATCACAGTTTAATCATGAGTCATTTTTATTCTTATTTCTAATACTCATATTTCCGATGTCAGGCCAAAACCTCCAATGTCCATTTTCAGTATTAAATATTTTTTTCATAAATCAATTTTATTGAGATACATATACAACTGTTAGTGGGTTTTACAAATTTTAAACCAATAAATTGTGTCCAATAAATGCTGACTATGACCATTTAGTGTTGAATTATTTTAAAAAATACAGCATTATTCCCCCTTTTCTAAAAAAAGTGGTGATTTGGGAGATAGGAGGTTATGGCCTGGTGGCAGCAATATGCACAAGACCAACCAATCAACCAAACTTATCGCTCCATTTTAATCTTGTAAATGCACAAATACTGTGTTGACAAGTTGATTATTTTTTTTCTTTGTCGTCTACATCAACCTGACTGTCAGTGCTCGACATATATGTAAATATTTTCCATTTCATAGCTGGAAGCCTCAGGTAGAGGGGGTCTGGAGGTCTACCCGGATTTCTACAAAGTAATGTCAATTAAATAAAAATATGTAAAGTAAAAATAAGTGCCTGCACAAGTATTCACCCCCTTCAAGTCACTATTTAGTAGATGCCCCTTTGGCTGCAATCACAGCACTGAGTCTCTGTGGATAGGTCGCAATCAGACGTGCACATCTGGACCACTGCCATTTAACTTCATTCTTCTTTTGCTTAACTACTCGAACTCTGCTAGGTTGCACAGGGATCTGGCGTGAACAGCCCCTTTCAAGTCCAGCCACAAATTCTCTTTGGGACTGAGGTCTTGGCTTTGACTCAGCCACTCCAGAACATTTCCCTTGTTGTCTTTAAACCATTTCTGTGTAGCTTTCGCTGAATTCCTTTGGGTCATTGCCTTGCTGAAAATAAATCTTTTCCACAGTTGTAGTTCTGTTGCAGACTGAATAAGATTGTCCTCCAGGATTTTCCTGTATTTTGCTGAATTCATTTTACCCTCTACTTTACAAGCCTTCTTGGGCCTGCTGCCAATAAGCATCCCTGCAGCATGATGCTGCCACCACCATGCTTCACAGTGGGGATGGTGTGTTTGTGGGGATGTAAAGTGTTGGGTGTTTTTATACATTTCAATAACCTTTTCTCTGAGTTGCTTGGAGTGTTCCTTTGTCTTCATGGTGTAATGGTAACCAGGAATGCAGTGACTGGACCTTCCAGACAGATCTGTCTTCATACTACAATCACTATAGACACATTTATTGCACTCAGGTGATCCCCATTACACAAATTGTGAGACTACTGGCATCAGTTACTAGTAGGTCAGTCACTTTAAGGGGGATGAATATTTATGCAGTTACTAATTTAACCTTACATATTTTTATTTGATTGACATTACTTCATAGAAAACTGATTAAAGAATTTGTTGTTGTTGTTTTACCAAAAAGACAAAATCTGTTTTGACCATGATTGATTGATACAATCAATAAAAGGGTAAAACATCCAACACTTAGTAGTGGCACTGTTATTTATTATGACAGATTTAGCATAGTTTTCTCCCTAGACTGGTAAGAATAAGAATTACTCAGTGACACATGGTCATGCAGCAAAGAGGGACTGTTGAATATTATGTCAAACAGAGCAGTGACATCAGTATCACCCTCACAACTTCCTGCTACACACTGTAGGAGTGGAGAAAGAGCAGCAGTGTAAAAATCAATGATTATACTGTTAAAAACATTTTAATGACAACAGAAGACCTTGCTAACATCATTATCGACTCCCTCCATTAAAAAAAAAAATCTCTGGTTTTAAATTGTTTCACTTGTGATTCCATTATAATAAAGGAGAGTCAAGTGGAGAGCCGGAAAGGCTAGTTGATAACTTTGTCAAACAATGAAAAAGCAGAATGACATCAACTGTAACAATTGAAACAGCATGCTTAGATTTGCCTCTGCTGACAGCAGTTAGACTGATCTTCTCACTGTTTGACTCAGCGTGTTCTGTGTAGGATGCTGGTTCTTGAGCTTGTCATAAAGGTGTGTTGCACTTCCATCTAAAAACTTTGTGTTGATTGTACAAATAACCACTGTTTGCACCCTGATGCTTAAAAAATCCCAAAGTAGTTTAATTTAAATGAGATAGAGTTCTTTTTAAGTGCTAAATCTTGAGTGTCACTTTCTTTTTTAGCCATAAATTTCTGCTCCATTGGAAACCAGAAAGAGAGAGTGGGTGAGCATAGATTTCAACAATTAAAATACACACTAGAGCCTGATAGTATGATTCTTAAAAATGTGTAAATACAAAAATTATGAATATTTTTATCATAAAGACAGTGAAGGAAATTAATATCAAGATTAAAGTCAATAAAATTTAGGAAGCATATTGATAAGCTGCATATTTAATGATTTTTTTTCTATCATAGTGTACAAGGAAATGAAGATATTTCTAAGAGGGAGGTTCCTGCCAGAGTTTAACACTAAATGGGAGTCCTTGGCATTGTGAATGTTGGGAACTACCTTAAACTACCTGTACTCTTTGATAAATATTAAAGATATAAAAAGACACCATGGTGAGACTGATAACTAAAATGTAAACCTGAGGACAATGTCAGTGCATTTGCATGTATTCCCACTGACCTGTTAAAACCTTCTCAGATCCTAACATTGTTAGATGTGCCAGAAGCCATACAGAGAATCTGAGAAATTGACCTTGCTTTCATCAGCCCATGCACAGAGTGTGTATCCCGCACAGAGCCTGGATGGTGGTTTTACTTTTGGTATCTTGGTAGCCAAAGGTGCTTGGTGCACCTGCTCTAAGCGGGATTAAAAGTAATCCATTTTCATCTGCTCCTGCTTCGGTAAACAGCGCGTCACCAAAATACCAAACAGGTGTAGGTGAGGGGGGAAAAAAATCAAACAGTGCCCCTGAGAGACTTAACTTCACCAGTGCAAATCAATACCTGATAGTATGCACCTGCATGAAAATAAGGTCTCTGCTGCTGTAGTGGAGTTATCTCTGCAGGACAGCTCAGGCACAGCAGTTAATGTGGTAACCTTTGATATCTCTAATTTCACTCTTATTCAGCCCTTTCACAGCCCTCTGCACTCCTAAAGATTACCTCAAATTTCCTGGTGGGCTACTTGAATGCAAACAGCAAAAGTTTTCAATCTGACAATGTTTCAGGGATGCTGAGGGAGATATTTCTGTATCATGATGTCATACTCTAACCTTGCAAAGCAGATGGATACGCCCGTTTCCGTGTTTCTCACTGGCAAATCCATCTTGCAAAGCTCCCGTTTGAACCATTTTGGCCCGGTTAGAAAGTGACAGGACCAATCAGCGACGAGGGGCAGTACTTTCAGGCGCAGCAGAGTCGTGACGTAAGCAAGCGGTAACAAGAGGCAGGTGCAACTATGGTGGAAGAGATAAGCGTGGATGCTGCTAAAGCACAGCGGTGCATTTAAATATGACGTACTTCTCACTAATCCCTGCTTGCATTAATGCTGATTCACCACGCTGTTGCTGCTTCTGCTGCTAGCGGCAGCAAAGCTTAACCTCCTCCATCCCAGCCTTCTCCTGTAGCATAAAGTTGTTGCACACTAATATTCAGATTCGTGCCACTATTTGTTATTTGCTTTTGAACTAATTTTATCGCATTCAATACACATTGTTAGAAATGTTTCTATGTGTATGGGGATTTCTAGTCCCTGGAAAATCAAAGCATGACTAACCCAAGGAGCATCTTTTGATCTTTTGAGCAGAGACTTCTCCACCAAGTAAAACTGTAGAGCCATTTTTCAGTAAAACAGTTAAATGTATGACAAGAGTGTTCCTGAATGAACTATGCTACTATAGGAAACAGATGAAAAAGTGATCACACGTACTGGTGTGTTACATCTATACAGATAACCAATAAAGTTGGTAATTAAGTATTTTGTGAGTTAATGGTTTTAGGTGGGCCTGATTTCAAAGGTTGCTGCAGCACCCTTGTCCCCCTTGCTTCCCATGTCCTTGCTTTATTGAGACACCTGGTAACATCTCTGCAAGAAGGGTTTAGCTGATGTGTGACTGCAGAAGGTTAACATCTTGAAAATTGTTTTGAATAGTGAGGTATGATGATAATATCCTGTGATTGTTGTGAAGCCTCTGGAGTATTCATACCCATAATGAAACTGCTTGTTTTTTTACACCTTGCTCTTTTAACTCCTTTGGTTAAACTGTAAATTCATCTAATTACACGTAGCACTGATGTAAAGACAGAAACTGCCATCACAAGGGTGCATCAGAGGAGACGATGAAAAAAAAAAACTCCAGCACACTGTCAAACTATATGCTTACATATTTACTGAGTTGCACAGTATTTTATTCCCACCAGCCATCTCCATAACCAGACCAAGGGACTTGACTTTTTGGATTTATTTTGGGCTGTCATGCCTTTTTTGAGACAGGACAGTGGTTAGAATCAGAACTTTGAAGGGTGAGAGTGGGGAATGACATGCCAGCATGGAGCCACAGGCCAAGTTTGAACCCAGGCTGTCTGCTTCAATGCAGACATACCCACTAGGGAACCAGGACACTGACTATCCTATTTGCTGAATTCCAATTAGAGAACCAATAGTTGGATAATCACCTGAAACTGTTGAGTTCATCATCAGCCAAAGAGGAGTTCAGGAAATCACAGTGAACCATAATAAATGTTAAATACTCATATAACCTTATACCCTCATCATATATCAGCAGAAGTAGCATCCTATTGCCTCTTCCCTTGTCTTTTGGTCTTTTTTTAAATAGTTACTCTATTTTGTTGAAGAGTCCAAGTGCTCAAACTAATCTAAATGGACAATGCCATCATTTTTAACCAACTAAACGTGTTTTTTAAAGCCAATTCAAAATACCAGCTGTGGAAAATAAAACTCTATTACACTTAAGACATCTAAAAACCCAGCACCTGTGCTTATACACTGTGACAAGTAACTGTACCATATGCTGCATGACACAACGCTTTAAAGCATCTCTGATCCGCTCTGCTGTCTGCCTCTAATATTTAAAAACCACAGTGTGGCTGTACATTCATCTCACATCTGTCATCCTTATGCTGCTGGCTTAACCCATCACCCATCACACATCTCTGTAGTTGATTAATTTGTTCTTTAGCCTCATATACAGTTAAAGGAATCGCTCTGAGTGTCATGGTTTGTACATCTTAAAGAATGCCACAACACATGAAAAATGTCTGTTCTGGCTTCACATGGAAATCTATCTCCTTTTGCATGTTAAATCTGTAAACAGGGGTCATTATTCTTACCACATGAGGTGTTCTGGTTTCCATTTGTAATACATTTGTAGTGTGAACTGTATTTACCAGTCACATATCAGCTGGGTTTGATGTATACAGATAATACATTCCATGTTGTCAATGCAAATGATACACCAGTTCCCAGTGATTGTATTGTTATAATGATGTGCTTGGCACTGTAAGCGGTTATCTAAACATTTGATCAAACCAAATTCCACTAAAAAGAAAAAAACAAATATTTAAAAGTTTTCTTCTTTTCTTCTTTTCTGAAGGAGAGACCAAAGCTTGACTGTTTGCTTACAAATTGGTTTCTCAATGTTGTTTTGTTAAACTGAAACACCCTTAACTCTGGAGAAAAATCACATTCAAATTAGTTTTTTTTAGGGGTCCTACAGCTGAAGTGAACACAAGTAGACCGGCTGTAACTTGCATGTATTTTACTGTTGAACTGAGACTCATTAATACCAGGGATAACACGGAAAAAGGACTGAATGACAGTGTTTACATTGCGGATGTAAATGCCACTGGAAAAGGGAATCTTGCCTGAAATCTTGACATTTATGTTAACCTTTGGCTTTAGTGGAGTGTGGAGAAGTTTGTTTCCATTCCCAGAGGCATATAGCATCTATCTGATAATGAGGCCTGCCGTCAACCAAAGAAAAACTTGACTGAAACCAAGTGATTGTTAGGGTGGGAAAAAACAACAACTTTAGATCAGTCTAATCATTCAGAGGTTCCCACCTTGTAGCACCCTTCTTGTTGTCTAATGAACTTAAAATTTATATAACAACCTTTATTACAGAATTATAATTTTTTTTTAACCGTATTATGAATTCTGAAACAACTGACTCAGAGATGACCAGCATGTACCTATAGTCATTTGGTTTCTGTGATCACAGCCAGTGTTGTAGTACTCAAGTCCAGGACTTGGACTTGAGTCCGACTCTACTTGGAATCGAGCCCTGATGACTCAGACTTGGACTTGGACTCAAGCTTTAACTGCGTCAGGACTTGAGGATGAAGAGGAGGACTTGAACTTTTTTTGCTGAAGACTATTTTATTCTGTAATATTTGTTGTTTTTGTGTGAGAAAACCCCTCATGACTGATCAGTGTTCATGCAGCACCCAGTGTGCATTCACCTGCATGCACTTTCACTTGTGTCTAACCTGCTGTCTGTGAAAACAACCAGAGGAAAGAGAGCAGGAGGAGCAGGTGAGCATGGGTGACAGAGAGAGGAGCTGATAGGTTGATAGGTAGTTTAAACCTGTGGCTCTTCTCTGTATTCCCACGGTAATCTTTAGAAAAAATTAAACTAAAAAGCAGCCTACCTTTGCATTGCAGAAAATCTCCATCAGCTGCTCAGACTTGTCATATTAGCTGCTGTTGCTGCTGTACAGTAATCCTTCTCAGTCTTGGACAGAGTGATAAAAACTCTTAAAACCTTGTAGTGAGTCCTGTCAGTTAAAAATATCAATCCAATGTTGAAATCTGTGTTAACATCGGCGAGATAACGCTGAATAGTGAGCTTAACGAGGTGGCATTTGGTAAATTATGATGTGTTTAAAGACAGCTCAGACTTTAGAGTATCAAAGGGGGGACAAAGTGAGGACCTTTTTATGGTGTGTTCAAATGTCACACTGAGAAAATTATAATTTTAGTTTTTAGTGAGAAATCAGAATAAATGCAGTCATTTTAAAGGAGGAATATTTTGTATAAGATAGATGTAAAGCATGAGTTCAGTTATAAACATGTCTCATTTTTCCACCCTAAATACACAAATAATCCTGTTAATATAACTAATATTATCAATGAAGAGTCTAACAGCTCCTCCAGCCCTTCAGAATAAAAAGTTGAAGAAATTCAAACATTAATAAATCACATCAACATAGCCCACCTGGAAAGCTGGCTTAAAAATAGTTGAGATTTTAATTTGATTTGGCTCTAGGTTCTAGGGTACTAGGGACTTGATCACGGGTAATGGGGACTCAACTCGGACTCAGACTCAAGTAAAGAGGACTCGACTCAGATTCGAACACTAGGGACTCGGGACTCAACTCGGTCCAAAGGTTTGGTGACTCGACTACAACACTGATCACACAGCACAATGACTTTTTAGAATATTATTCAAAATAACTTCAAACTATTGTTGTTCTTTTTATTTCTAACTATAACTGTTTACAAGACCCACATGTTCCAGCCAGCACTGTGCTTTTTACAATCTCTAACTCAGTGGATAACTTCACCTATGGTGCAAGTGTATTTTACATTGAAACAACAAGAATCCACTGGAAACCAAATGAATCCCAGCAGGGATCACTGCACAACAGGCAGTATCCAAACACAACTTAACTACATCTAAAAACATCTACATCCAGATGCCCTGCCTTAGGTCGTAATGGGAAACTCTGCCCACTCAAACCCAAGCTTTGACATTGCAGTGGACAGAGCTTAAATCAGTTGACTCTTGTTGACATTTGACAGAATATGTGCTAGTCAACAGGGGTGGAAAAGTGCAAGAGTATTGTCCTTTAGCAAAAACACAGTTACTCTGGATAAAACATGTAAATATACTGATTTAAAATGTACTAAAAAGTGCAAGTATTCCAAAAAACTACTCAATTACAGTAACCTGAGTGAATGTAATTAGTTACTGTCCACCCCTGTAAAAAAAAGACTGTCTCTGTCTCTGCTGCATTGATTTTGACCTGCCTCATTATAAACTGTGACATAGTCTGATAATACCTGGGGAATACAGTATGAAACCTGTTTTGCTTAATAACTAGTACCAGGTGGTCACACATTTGTGGCTTCCGTTTTCACTTCTTGAGTAAACTGAAGATTTAAAAGCCATTAACAGCCTCTTGTGTATGTGTGTTTGTGAAGGTGCTGCCTCGTCAGACGTGTGGCTTGTTTACTCACACCATCTACTATAAGGAATACCCCGGTGGACCTAAGGAGCTGGACAAAAGCATCCGTGGAGGAGAGCTGTTTCTCACTGTGCTCCTCAACCCTGTGAGTCACAGAAAGTACACACACATGAACACACAGACTCACATTTTGAGTTTTGCACCTGAAGAGACACCAACTAGGTTTCCCGCTGTCTCTGTAAAGGTAACTTCCTCCGCGTCTGGTTTGTTCTTTTTAATTTTTTTTTCTTTGAGTGTGAGTGCGCGCATTTGTGTGAGTGTGTTTGTCTCCTTTTCCTGTCAGGGGCTGCTTCTCACCGTGTAGCTGTGTTCATCTCCCCACTTTAAATTAGGTCTCACCACAGGGGGGTTGCTGTCGCACACACACAATTACACAAAAACGCACACACACTCTCCTCCCACTTTCACTTACCCCTGCTGTGTGTGTCAGCTCAGCTCCATTCTGCTTTGAATTAAGGAGTAGAATTAGGTTTTGGTGGCAGTTCAGATGCTCATCTGAGCGCGCACGTGCATGCACACTTTCAAAGGTAGGCACAGAAAATTCCCAGGAAATATTCCCAAATAATCTCTCTTCCAGCTCAAACCACACATGTGCACACGCACAGACTCGCACAAAGACGCTCACAGACCAGCGGCAGGCTGTATTGAAGTGTCAGGTGGAGGAGTGCTGAACTAGAGGAGCTGTCAGAACTCAGCGAACATCATAGAGTTGAGCACAGCTTCACACTACAACGCAATCTAGCCCTTTCTTCCTCCTGCACCACTTTGTCTCTGTCTCTCCCTCTTTTTGTAAGCCTTTTTTATTCCTTTATTTTTTATTGAATAGGCCTGTTTCCCTGACATTTTTATTTCTTTTTTTCTTTTCATTCTTTCTTGTGTCTTTATTGTGACTTCCATTCTTTATTGTTTTATTTATTTGGACTTCTTGCAGTCTCTGCAAGTCAGCACAGCCCTATTTCTTTTATCAAAAACAATGTTTTCCCAGCTTCAAAATTAGAATGCATATTATATGCATAGAAACATTCTTTAAACTTGATGTTCTAGTGTCAGTTAGAATAAAAATTGGTTTATGTCAGCTCAGACTTCTACCTTTATCCAAGAAAATTAGTCCTACAGATGTGGGAACACAGCTATGCATTTTTATTGTATTCTATATTTCTGTGCTATATGCAGCTTCTGGGTTGTTTTTTTGAGATGTTGACATTATTTCTGTTGCTGTCTCAAGATAAAATAATTTCTAAAGATCTTGAGAAAACAACAAAAATGTGCATGTGTTCATCAGGAAATTATGCATGTAAGGATGCATGTCCTCTTAAGGCTTGTTTGATCGGCTGCATGTTGGTATGATGTCATGGTACGCTGTGATTCCCTGTTGTGGTAGCTTTTGTGTGTTTTGTCGAAGAGACAGTTTATTATTTATTGTTTTGTAGTATTTCATAACTGTAACCCTCTGAGACTGACGTCACATATGACAAGAAGAGACAGAGGATACATAAAGTAGAAAACTTTTGAGCCATAAATCGTAGATTCTCACTTGCGGCCTGCTATTGTGCCATTGTAATGCCACTATCCATGACTTCATAGCCCTTACAGAGGCTTCTCTAGTGAGCCTGAACTCAGATGACATTCCAGGGTATTCAAAGATTAAAACCACACCATTAACTCTGACATTGAATAATTTTTTATCCACTTTTTAATCAATTTTTCAATCATTTCTGCTACTCGCGGCAAATGCTATACACTATTTTTTATCCCACAATGCATTCTGACAGGCTCTGTTGACTAGTAGCAGGCTGTTCTGTCTTCACATCATGCTGTATTAAAATGCACGTCTTTACCCTTGGATCATGCAGGAGACGGCCATAAGTTGACAAGTTTGTGCAACAAAAAGAAGTCTTAGTAATAATTGTTGTGAACTGTGTCACACATACAAGTTTTTGACTATTAATTTCTGTTAAGTTTTTTTCTTTTTCTTTAAAGTCCAATAATTTTTAATACAAGTGATATCACTGCATCACATATTCTTAAAGCCTAGCTTGTCCGGAAAAAAACGATGTTCAGAGCTTGAATGTGCACCATGGAGTCGATGTTTTACAAGCTTTTTAATACAATAAGTCCAGTTGAGACAAAATGGTTGAAAATAGCTGATTACAATCTACAAGAAAAACAAAATGAACAATATGACCACAGCACAAGCCACCCTAATATTCTATGCCTTTGGTTCCCAACCTGGACTCTGGCATGACATATGAACTTGTGTGCAGTCAAAAATGAAGTCATGACAGCATACAGTGATTGGTCTGGATCACACCTGTAGTTTGGCCAGTCTGTCAGCCAAGACAGGACAAGATTTGGCTGCAAAGTCAGCCATGGTGCAATCACAAAAAACAAAAAACTTGTAGTTTTATTCGACCATTGGGGCTTCTGTTTGCCCTTTTAGCTTGCACTAACCCAAACCAAAAAACAAACTTGGAGGTATGCACAGTAAGTAGAGAGAACAAGAGTTGCTTTTTCTGTTGAAGGGCTGAGGCTGAATTGGGGTAATTTCCTACAAAATATTGTTCCAACAAGTGACACAAATCTGTATGAGCACAATAAGTGTGGAAATTGTTCCTGACAAATTGTCACCTGTGCCCATAAAGGCACTTCACAAAACAGTTTGAACATGCTCCACTGAATGTATGTTGATAACACCTAATGTTGTTGTGACCTTTAGCGAAACTCTGTAAGCATGCGGCACAAGTCAACATGGCTTAGCAAACACACGCAATGTTGAAGAATGGCAGTGGTACTAAAAGTTTATCTCAAGGTTGGAGATAAGTGAAGTCAAGACTTCCTGGAGTACACTGTAAGAAGAAAATGCCAAGGTTTTCTTCTGGAATAGGGCCCTACAACTTACTTTATATAGTAACTTGTTTTTTATTGTAGTTATCAAGTAGATTTAGAATTCTCCCAAGAGGAAACCCTTATTTTCCCTGCCGCCATACGATGTAGATCTGTTTAAAGACATCAGCTCAGTGCTAAATAAAGAAATAAAGAATAGAATAATGGTTCAGTTTCTACAAAACTTAAGAGCTTAAATTAATCAAACAAGCTACGATGTAGATGAATGTATTTTTATTTAGAAAGGGATTCCGACACATTATTGTAATTATGATACAGTAACTCCTTCCTCCCATAATCCGCTGCACTAATGCAGAACTGATGATGTTTTTATGATAAATCTAATGATGATGCAAGGATTAATTATCATAACAGAAAAAGTTTAAATGAAAATGATTAACTATATACGATGTATAATAAGGTAAGAAATTGCAGTTAAAACAACTGCAAAATAAGCAACATTAGTGAACAGTCTAAATAAATGTATAGAAATGGGCATATCTTGTGTCAAGTTAATGTATTTTTTTTGTTTATGTATTTTTTCTTATCATTTAATTGTTTAATGAAACTGCTGAAGATCCCAAAAATGCAAAAAAAAAATTATGTTGCATTACATACCCAAATTTCACAGTTTCAAGACTGTATGGGTATTTGGAACCAATATAAACTTACACTTTGATAAAAATCTGTCAAATTTTAGCTTTCTCATCAGTGGCAACTAGTGAATTTTTCTTTAGAGGGGGCAAAATGAAATCTCAGTTTTATACAATTAATTTGGTAATGCAAGGTATATGAACAGATTCAGATCTACTGCGAGATAAATCAAATAAATAGGCATTTTTTAACGGTTACACCTGTGGGGTTTGTGTACAAGTCAAACCCAAAAATGACTATAATCAGGGTTGTTTTGGGCCAAAGTAAGTCCTTAAGCAGACTGTTGTTTGAGGCCCTCTTAAACCCCATGCACTCTTTACAAAACATACCCACTTACAAAATCAGAGTATAACTACAAGTAAACAAGAAAAAAACTCCAAGGCACTCTCTACAAGCATTAAAATGCCTTTATTTTCACGGCATGGTCATGTGTAGACCTAAAAACACACTTGAACGTGTTTCGACATCAAGCCTTCCACAGGAAATCTGACTTCCTGATGAAGGCTTGATACTGAAATGTGTTGAAGTGTGTTTCTAGGTCTACAGATGACCACGCTGTGAAAATAAAGGCATTTTAATACTTGTAGAGAGTGCCTTGGAGTTTTTCTTGTTTATTCAACAACTCCATGAATCACTTTTCCAAAGAGCACCTCAAATAAACTTTTCATGGAGTCCAAGAAGCACTACTTCCTACCGTTTTTTTCATAACTAAAAGTCGTTTTAACAAAAATGACAGTCTGTGCAATTTTGTAACTTAACCCAAGTAATTCCTCTGAGTTACAATTAGAAAGCCCCATCTTAATTCAGCTAAACTTGCTATACCCACCATCACCTTTCCCTCACTGCATCACACACCTGCTCAGCTCAGCTGTCCTCCTATTTCTGCCTCTCTGTGTATTTAGTGCCTTTATTTGCTGTGTCTTTTATTAAATCACCTGTAAGTATAAGTTGTTATTGTTGTTATAAGTTGCTGACCTGTGTGAGGAAGATTTGAATTTCTCATATCACAATGACCAGACGACACTTAACAGAATTAAAGCGTAAATATACTAACCAATCAACGGTAAAAATTAACATTTAATGGGAAAGTTCCTACAACCGCATGTGGATTTACATGAAAACATAATGACAGAGACTTGACATAACTAATGCTATTGCTGACTTACAAACACACATATGTCAGAACTCCTAAGGGTGAGCAATGTTAAATTTGCAGTGTGGAGGCTTAAATTAGTTCCTGTTTCCCTGACACCAATGCTATTTAATGATACAACATCAGCTGTCACTCCATGCCTAATTTTAAACCCCATTAACACTAAGTCAGAACACTGCAGGCTGTTATCACCTTAACAAAGTTTATTATTCTGGCATTTTCTGTGGCGTAACTGGGGAACTGGGCAGGTTTCTCATTAGAGAAACAGCTCACAGGTTTATGGTGTTCTTGCGACTTCTATGTGGATAAGCACCACGGTTACAGTCTTTTGTGGGCCCACATAATTTGGGCTGGGCCTGTTTATTTCAAAAGTTTAAACTGTTTCCCCCTCTTCAAGGCTATCATGTTCTGTATGGTTTGTAAATATTCACCCCCTTCAATTCAGTATTTAATAGATGCACCTTTGGCTATAATTGCAGCGCTGAATCTGTGTGGATAGATCTCAACCAGGCTTGCACATCTGGACAAGGCAATTTTGCTCCATTCTTCATTGCAAAACTGCACAGCTTTGTCAGGTTGCTTGTGGATCAGGCGTGAACAGCCCCTCTCAAGTCCAGCCACAAATTCTCTACTGGATTGAGATCTTGGCTTTGACTCGACCACTCCAGAACATTCACCTTCTTGTCTCTGAACTGTCCTGTGTAGCTTTTTCTGTATGCTTCAGGTGATTGTCGTGCTGGAAAATAAATCTTATCCACAGTTGTAGTCCTGTTGCAGACAGAATAAGACTGTCTTCCAGGATTTTCCTATATAATGCCACATTCATTTTATCCTCTTTACAAGCCTTCCACCAAGAAGCATCCCCACAGCATCATGGTGAGTTTGTGGTGATGTGTAGTGTTTGGTGTCCGCCAAACAAAGCGTAATGTCTGATGGGCAAAAAGCAACATTTTGGTCTCATCAGATGTAAGAACTTTCTTTCTCTTGACCATGGAGTCTCCCACATGCATTTTGGTGAACCCTAGTCCAGATTTAATTTGAGTTTTCTACAACAGTGGCTTTTCCTTTGCCACTCTCCCATAAAGTTATGGCTGGTGAAGAACCAGGGCAACAGTTGTTGTATGCGGGGTCCCATCTCAGCTGCTGAAGATTGTAACTCTTCAGAGTAGCCATAGGTGTCTTGGTGGCTTCACACTGGTCTCCTTCTTGCACGGTCACTCAGTTTGTGAGGCCGGCCTCATCTAGGCAGATTTACACATGTGCCATATTCCTTACATTTATTGGTATTGGATTTAACTGAACTCCTAGGGATGTTCAGTGCCTTTGGAATTTTGTTTGTATCCATCCCCTGACTTACACTTTTCAATAACCTTTTCTCTGAGTTGTCTGGAGTTTTCTTTTGTCTTCATGGTTTAATGGTAGCCAGGAATACTGATAGTCAGTGGCTGGACCTTCCAGACACAGGTGTCATGATACTACAATCACTGTAGACACATGCACTGCACTCAGGTAAACCTATTTCACTAATTGTGAGAGACTACTATGTATAAAATGTACAAAATCAGTAAACAGTTAAAACATCCAAGGGGGTGAACCCTTTTTATATTGTATATTGATGTATCAATAGGCATGGGTAAAACATGCAGGTCCTATTGCGCAATGCAACAAATATGATCCTGTTTATTTTCTGCTATGCTCAAGACCCATAAATTCCTTTTTAGAAGTCTTCTTTTACTTTTATGTTAGAAAATCCTTTCTTTTTGATGATAAAGATGAAATATTATTTTGTTTCTATAGATAGTGGAGTGGAGGAGAGAGAGGGGGGAGAGTGTTTCAGTGGAGTGTTTCTGTTTAAGCTTATATCATCAGAAACAGTTTTATTTTAGTGTTTAAGGCAATTTAAAGATCAGATCAGACATGGACATTCAGCACTAACTCCTCTTATTTTTTTCTGTTTGTTTTTGTTGTCATTAAGAAACATTAATAGTTATGATATCAAACGCAGCTCTATCAGCATAATCCAGTCACTGCGGACAAGATTGATGATAAAGTGATGAGGGACATATAACAGAGACAAAGTTGTGCACTTTTAATTGATTAATTTTATCAGGAATCTGAAATGCAACTCTGAAAGACATAATTGGTCAATTAGTTGACTGATAATAGGTAAAAGCGACCGGGATGTTTTCTATTTTATTGTAGAAAATCCCATGAGCAACAAGATTCAGCATGTTGCAACTTGCTCTGTTCATAAAAAACATCCTGTTGTCTTTTTTTCTGTGATGGAGTTGTGTGTTTCTGTGGCAGGAAAACTCTAGTCTTGTGTTGCTGTGTCTTTTGCTCCAATAATGAAGGGTGTAACAAGGATTTTGCTGTCATCCTCAGTGATGTCATCTCACCATGAGCTCACAAACCACAAGGGATACCGCTGCTAACTCACTGTTCCTCCCTGTCTCTCTTTTACACACTCTCACACACCATAAAACACACACACAGGCTAATTGCATTTTTTTTTTCTGTTTCCAGTGTCTTTTGTCCTTCACTTTCACCGCCTCCCTTTCTTCATCAGTGGTTTAAGAGATGAAACCCTCCTCTTGTTGTATCTCCTAATGAAGAGAGCCATTAAATATGAAAGCATCAAATGAGAGCTATCTGCCATGAAGTACTGTACATCCTCACGCTCTACAGGCTGATGATTTATTTTAACTCTGATATGTTTCTATTTGAAAACACCTTCATTAGTGTGTGTGTAATCAATACTGTTGTGTAGCTCACTGCTTTCATCCTGCGGGAGTTTCCTATTGTTTGATCATCTGCATGTTGGTAACATTGTCACTTCCCATTCAATGACTTTTAATCACAGTTGGCCTGTGGTGACAGTTAACCACTGACCGAATCATTAGGTGTGTGTGCTCTGTGTTAGTGCACGTGAACGTGCGTGTGGCATTCGGATACTTTTGCATCATCCTGGCCCACATCAACCATCATCGAACTCGCCGTCTCACATAAGCTCCGTGATCGATTCGACGACCTCGCCTCTGCAAACAGCCAATAGGGCACAAGTCATTCCCCAATAAATGGCCAAAGAGACGGGAGAGAGGGGAAGGAGAGTGATAGAAAAGGGAAAGAAGGAAAGGAAGAGAGAGAGAGGAGGGGGAGCTGGGGGAGAAGGTGGCAGACAGATTGAGATTTAATTTTCAGGTCACGGCATCTTGTGTCACTTGAGAATCCAGACACATACAGCGAGGAAGTGATGCACATACAGGCGCGTGCACAAGCACACACACACACACACACACACACAGATGCACACCATGCGAGGCGTGTGTTTGTGTGTCAGCAGCACCTCAGCATCTGCACACGTGTGCAAGTGTACGTTTTGTTTAAATGTGTGTCGAGCTGACATAAGCAGAGCTGTAGACATATATCAGGCCTGACATTTAGCGCTTAGCTCTGCCACTAAGCTTATTAGCCAAACACCAAATATCAGCACAATCTTCCTCCCCTCCCCGGCCCTTTTTTCTGCACCCAGCGCTCCCCACTTCTCCTCCACAGCCCCCACCTTTCCTCTCCTGTCTAGAGCCCTGGTGGCCTTCTCTATATCTTCTCTCTTTCTCTTTTACCAATGTCCATTACCTATGGAGCTCAACTGTGTGGTTCCGGAAGTATAAGCATATTTTCTCCACAGCCGGTTTGATTATTTGTCAAATTGTCAGAAGTTAGACTTACCATGAGCTACCTAAGTGTGAAACGGTGATGTAACCTGCTGTACAAGACATACACTCTTATCATATCAACCTCTTTTTTTAAGAAAAACATAGCTTGTTCAGAAGCTCAGCCAGAATTACTACATTAGCTTCATCCCTAAAGTGCCACAGTGATGTCTTTTATTTATAAGAGAAGAAAATAACAGCTGTAATGCAATAAAGTGTTACTGCGATGAGTTTTGTGTATCAGATAATCAAAATTATAATGAATTTAACACATTTTTTAAGGTCCTCAGTTACTGGAGGAGTGTGAAAGAAGGGTTCTGTGGTTTTGGGACAAAACCAGTGAGAATTATAGTGGTTAAAAGTGGTTAACTTTAAGATAGCAATAGCTCTGTGGCAGCTGGAGATGTAGTCTCTCTACTTGTTAACAGATTGTTCACACATTTACCAATGTTTTAATTACCTTTAAAGAGTTAAGAATTACCTTATTTACTTAGTTTAAATTCAAACATAAGGTACAGTGCTTAACAAATTTATTAGACCACCTGTCATATTTGTCTCAGAGACCATCCAGCATCATGAAGTGCTTTAATGCGGACTCTTTCATTTTCAGTGAGCTCTCCACATTTTACCATTTTGAACAGGAATGAGGAATTTCAAACTGAATTCACCTTTTTTTACCCAAATTTGAGCCGGCTCACTGGGCTTCTCTGAGAAGTCACAAATGAATCAAGCATAACATTCAACCACTAAAACTCATTTTTCTGTTCAGGAATGCAAGTAAATAACTATAATTTGACATATTGATCAAGAAATAATAATGTGCTTTACTATTTTTTCATTTTTTTTGTAAATCAGTAAATTTGAAAATTCATGGAACAACAATAATGATATTTTAGCATTAGAAATATCATGTCGGGTAAACAGCTTCTACATATTGGTGTATTAACCATTGCAGAAACATAAAAAATGATTTTGGTAATTACCAGTGCTGGTAATTTAGGGCAGCTGTGGCATTTACCTTACTCTGGGTGGTGGTCTAATAAATTTGTTAAGCACTGTATGTGATGTCAGTTTGTGACATCTACAGTCAAAAGATGGGGCTGTTTATTCAGTTTTACTGGGAGAATCTAAACAGACATTTATAGACACATATAATTTTGTTTCTTTCATAACTAACAATGCCAATCCTTATTTAGAAATGTGCTGTCGGATTTGGGCTCTAAATAATCATTAAACTATATATGGGTTTCGTATTTTAAGCTTTTAAATCACAAGTAAACCATTTTTTCACCGCAGAAGTGGCGAGGCTGACATTGTTTGGGTAAAATAACTGGATAGGTTGCTTCAATCAGTTGGAAGAATCTGTGCACTGCAAAAACTGGAGTGTTGACATATTTCAGAGTTGACTTCCAAAATGTATGGCTTACTGAACTTTACTAAAAGTAGACTTCACTGTATAAAAAAACGACACTGAAAATTAAAAATCAACACTACAAGAGAGTTAGAATATCAACACTATCCAAAGTGTAAATTTAGCACTTGAGAAATAAACACAAATGAGAAAAAAGTGTTAAATTTAACAATTTGGGAGTTGAAATCAGACTGATTAGTTTGCTATGAGGTTACCATAAAAATGGTAAAGCGACGGCAAAGAAAGACTATCAAGGAACTCTTTTGATCTTGTTTATGGATTATTGCTGTTTTTGATGTTAGACATTTCTGCACCATGAGTGAAGTTATCCACTGTGGCAAGGGTAAGTCAGCAGTAAAGAGTGGAGTACTGATCTTCAGACACATGACATTGCCAAAGGTGTTCATAAAGATGGCAGTCTTCAAGTATGAATACTGCATTGAAATATGTCAATAACTAAATTGCAAATGCTTTAATTTCACACCCATAGTGATAGGAAATAGCACATTGTTGTGCTAAAAGTACACGTCAACGTGTAAAAAATACAACACTGTGAGTGTTAGAAATTCATGCTAGAGAGAAAGTCAAAATAATAATATTTTTCAAAATGTTAAATGTCTTAGAACCCATGGGAATTTTAAGAAACTCAGAAAAAGTGTGAAATTCAACACATGTGGTTTAAGGCCTGAAAAACTGTCTTCAACATTGCAAAATGAATTGCAGTGGATTGTGGGATACTTACATCCCTCATCCTTGTACAGAAATGTGTTCACAATCTTGTATCTTTGCCTTTATCTTGGTTTTTAAATGCTGTTTTAGCTCTGAATCAAATGTTTTATAACATGATATCAAATTTTGTTATGGAGATGAATGTTCAGGTAGCTGGTTAGCTTGTTTTACGCATTATAAAAGGATTTTCCAAAATGTCTATGGGGAATTTTTAAGGGCAGATTTAACTTCTGGAACCAGTGCCCCTGTAAAACTGTTGGCACTGTTGAACTCTGTTTTCCACCTGTTACTGTTGACTTAGCTCACACATGTGAATCTGTCCACACATCTTTATATTCCTCATTTTCACTCCTTCTTTCTCTTTCTCTGGAGTCATGCTGATTGCTGCTGAAAGCTTTGGCAGCTCATCAACACATACAGGCTTTCTCTCTCTCACACACACACAAAAACACACACTCAAACACACAATAATCCAAGCAGAAGGAGAAATTACAAAGTGAGAGTAAAGCGCTGAAAGATGGGGCAGAATGGACGGGGCCAGGAGACGTTGACTGGAGCAGGCAGAATAAATTGAATTGAAATCATTTGCTGTATTGACGTTCAGCTTTCAATTATCCACTGATGAGAACGAAACAGTGAGATGGACCGGGAGAAAAAAGAAGCAAGAGACACTGAAGGGGAGAGAGGACGATGATGGTGAAGGAGAGGGGAAGATAGTGATGGGGGGGCGGGGGCTCTTTTTAGTAGCAATAACAGTTCAATCAAGGAGAAATGTATGTGGAACTAAGTGGTCTGTAATGGGAAATAGGCTGGAGCGAGAGCAGCAGAGACAGACAGCAAGAAAGTAGTTGGCAGGAGGCAAAAGGGTACATAGATGTAGACAGAGCAAAGGCCAGTAAAACAAGTCATTCCTCCAAAATTGCAATCATGTCCGAGAGGATTGGACTATGTCGCAAACTCAAAAACATGACCACTGGCTCTCATAATCCTCCAAGACATGGCGTTCATGTTCGATTTTTGTACGCTTCGTGTTCATGTGTGCATGGATTTTGAAGAACATCGAGCTTCATCAGAGCATCTAGGTCAGCATGAGAGAGAAAAAAAAGTGACTTTTTGGAAGACTGAGAGCAAGACATTATAAGGATGAGAGAGAAGAGAGAGGAAATGAAGCTGCGTAGGAGCAATGAGGAGAAAAGACAAGGGACAAAGATTAAAAGAGGGAAGCTGCAGGGTCTGGGGGTTTATTTCTCGTCCTTTCTTTCTTTTTTTTAATGCTTCTCTCCCAGTCAAGCTCTGAGTATGATTCCAGCCCAGTTCTGGCGTTAAATTATTAGCACAGTTTTCTTTATTAAAGGCGCATGGGGTGGGGGACTCCAAAGCAATCCAAAATTCAGGAAATAAGATGTGGCTCAGGATGCAGAGAAAAGGTTTATAAGGTTCAGTTAATTGAATTCTTAGCCACGGCAAGTTCTTCCACTGAAAAAGGGGTTTAGGGCTCGCTCTACGTTTGAAGATTAACACTCTCTCAAGTGCTTTAGTTTATTTTTTTTAATTCAGACTCACCTGCCAAGGTTACCCTCATTGTCTTTCCTGCTGTTACCTCACTCCCAGCACTTTTTCTCTCTTCCTTTTTCCGCAGTCCTCCAATTACAAATCACCCCCTCCTCCCCACTCTCTCTGTTTAATTTGGCAGTGAGTGCTTAAGCTCTGTAATGAATGTTTCCATGTTCAATAACACTCAGATTCTCTTTTCACTCCCTCCCCCTCTTGTCTTTCATGCACACACACACAAACACATGTGTGTGTATAGAGTACACTGCATCCCCTCACAGCCTGAGTCACACATCATAGGCTATTGAGAGGTTTGAAGGGAACATAAATCATTTTTTGATCACCTTGCCTTCTTTCAAAAAAAGCGTGAAACAACACAGAAGAGGAAGACTTGAGACGGTTTATAGCTTTTATTCACTCTGGTTTGATTTGTCTGTGTTTAGAGTAGGGCTGAATGGTTTGAAAGTGATTATTTTGACCCATAAAGGAGGGAATGATCATTTTATATGTCCTCATGTTTAATAAAAAATCATCTTAAAGGAAAGTAGGATATTTTTATTGTTTTATTATTTTCTATTAGGTGTATGATGAGGTAATTTGCTCACAAGATAAAATTTGGGCTAAAGATACAAGATTTGATACTATTTTTTAAAATTTAAACAGACTATTCATTTATTCAAGTCAAAAATGTGAGTTGGCCTGTAACACACCTGATATTTAAAGGGATACGTCAATATTTTGGCAAATTCACCCATTGCCATAATTCCTATAGTCTTAGTAATAGGTTTGTTACCTTCAGTTGTCGGTGCAAGCTATTTTTAGATCGGCGCTGCCGAATTCAGACCTGCTGTGCCAACTCAATGTAAGCAGATGGTATTCCGGCTTTCCCTCATCAAACTCATGAAATACACAATCCAACAACTCCAAAACACTCTTGTGGACAAGTTGTGACCTCTACATTCACCACTCTTAAATTGTGAATTTGAAATTTAAGTTCATAAAGTAAGTCTTAAATTTTAGAGGGCACATTAACTAAGACATGCCTTTATCCAATTTTTGTTTTCTAGCCAACTGTATTTGATTTTAATCCACAAATCGTTGCATAAATATCCCTCATAATCCAGGGGATTCAGTGTTGAATGTTCTGAATTTCTGGGAAAAGGACCCTCAGACCCCTCTCGGATTTGATCTGACTCCCTGTGATGAAATGAAGTCTTTATACATTAATGAAAACATCTGGGCTATTAAGTTTTCCACTTAAACATCCTTGCAGCCCTCCCTTATTTTAACAGGTCGTCCCTGACAGTAAGTGATATTCTGCTTTTTAATAACTAAACAGTTAAAAATCAGCTCAGCACACCTGCTTAAATGAGTTATGATTACTATCAGCATATGGCACACTAATAGAGGGATTTAATGTGCCAGAAATCATCAAATTTGGGCCTTTTTGGGCAGAAACTTTCTTTGCCTGATACTATGTGACATTTTATAAACAGTACATTAAATGTAGCTCAGTGTTAGTTCATGTAGGACATGGCAGTCATATGCTCAGCTGACGGCCAGCTGATCCCAGTTATCACCTCCCAGCTCCCACAGCCAATCACAGCTCTTTCTCTCAACACAGTGGTGTGTTAAAATATGACATACTTCTCACTAATCCTGCTTGCATTAATGCTGATGCACCATGCTGCTTCTGCTGCTGCTGTTGCTGGTATGGTCAGAGGTATGGTGCCTCTAACAGCTGTGAGCCACATAGTTTGTCTCCATGTTAGCACAAGTCAGACCATAAAAATTCATAAATGGGCATGGAGAATATCCATGCAACACACTCCTCTTTGTAAAACAAGCTAACAAGTTTCGGAGTGAGAAAAGTGGAAGAAAACTAAGAATATCCTCTGGTGGGACACTCCTGGTGTCTTGTCATCCTTTGTGCAACCTCTTCCCTTGTTACTTGTCCATCTTAATAGGAGCGACAGAGAGAAAATAGGAACAGGGTGTCTGGGGATAAACCTGGGGAGCTGCAGTGCATCACTTGCAGAGTGTCAGGATGCTACAAAAGGAAACTCTGTAATCAAACTGATGTAGCTGGCACATCAGATACATGCAGTTGGGACTGGGACATGTTGCTACTTGCTACACATGCTAAAGAGGCTATTTTGCAAGGACATTAATATGGTGTGCCTTGAGACGTCAGCTTGCTTTTTGGTGTGCCTTGGGCAAAAAATGTTTGAAAACCATTGAGCTATATTACGGTACATGAGCACTCAGCCTGCAGTGACAAGATAAACTCAGCCCATTATTATTATTTATTTAATCCTCTTATTGTTTTTTTGTTGTTGTGGGGAGGCTTGTGTTGTTGTTTTGTCTGTTTTTTGGTGTTGTTTTTTTAATCTCTATGGTTTTTATGTTATATTATTCTTTATTTATGTTACTAATTGACAGCAAAATATATTGTGGAAAAAAATGAATTAATGGTTATGAGCTGAGGAGGGGGGAAAAGCAGTTAAAAAGTGGCGCCAGCCTGCGCCGGTGTGATCTGTGTCATGTATTCCAGCAAGGTAAGAGCAGAGAAGCTGAAGCAGCCACTAGCAAAACCCAATGAATGTGGGTGAATTTCTATACACATTAGGTCTCAAGGAGTGTGTGAGAATGGCAACACGATAATGCGATAATGATGTTGCATATCTTAGCACTTTACACTAGTATACAAGTCATCCTGGGGGCTAAGCCACAGCCAGCTTTTCAGATGGGGAAACAGGTATCAAAAGTGTTGGTTATACAACAGATTTCACTGTAATAATTGCCCGGCTATAGTTTAGACTATATGAGTCCAAAAACTTTTCATTTTATAAAATTCCTATCCTGCTCTTTTTCTCCCCTACTGTTAACTGCTGCACCACGCTTTAGGAAACTTTCCCTCCCAGCTCCAAATGTGAACAGATGTTTTCAGTGAGACACTGTCGAATTTAATTTTATAGATCCTCTAAGCTCTGCATTCATGCTTCAAAGAGGGATGTTTTGGGTTCTTTTGACATTGCAATTTAGAGGAGAAGAGGAGGGAACAAACATTTCTTCCTGGCTCTGGCTGCTGTTGTTTCCTGTTTGAGCGCTCGCTGAAGCCTTGACAGTGGTTCCACATTGCTGCTCTAACATCAGCCAGATTGATATGAAGCAGGCGAGGCTGGAGGGCACACTGCTGGTTTGCTTAGAGTGAGCACGAGATAAGAAGGCGGTGGCAGATGCACACAATTGCGCTGGCACAAACAATTACGCAGGCACATAAAAAATGACTCTGACATGCATACCCTTGCTGCTCTCTCTTCTTTTTCTGTCACATTCTTTGTCACAAAGACACACACAAGGAGCCACACACGGCTGCTTTCTCTTTCTCCCGCCCACGGTGTCTCTCTCTCTCTCCTCTCCTCACATCAGTATTCTGAACGGCTTTCCAGGTCGACCGGACGCTGATCCATCAAACCCCGACACTGTGTCGCTTTGTATCTACAGGAACCTTCAGCGTTAGAGCGTCGCACCGACAGCCCTCTGTCACCAAGAAATTCACTGCTTATGATTGTGTGTGTGTGCATTCACCTCTACAGGCCAAGTCTACTGACACACAGGAATCATCCATGCATGCACATGCATGCTCTTTTCCAACAAATAATTCATATCTTAATGGCTGATGTTACCGTTTCATCCAGACACTTCACGTTCCCAAGCTTCCCCTCCAAATCACAAAAGATGAGCGTGTGTGTGTGTGTATGTTGCAGCTATCTTAGCTTGTCTCTTTGATCAGCCTATAAAAGCAGCCAGGCGTGGACAGATAGCCCAGACCAACACACTATCAGCCCTTCACTCCCTCCTGAGTCCCTCCTACTCCTCACACACATTAGCCATCATGAACACACACTCTGAAAAACACTCCCCCTTGTGTGTATCTGCATCTCCCCCATCACCCGGTGGCTATGTGTGAGAAGTATTGTGCTGCCTCCACAGCTTCTTTATCTATCAGGAGTGCTGAATGCGTCCGCTCCAGTTTATCTGTCCTGCTCTCTGTACTTGAAACTGTTTGCCGCTGAAAGTTAATGAATATTCTTACATAACAAAAGTGAGGGAGTCACTTTGCAAAACGATAGCAAATATTGATACTGAGTTGACGGCTCCTCTCTCACTGCCTTAAAAACCATCACACATTGAGAAATAATCTGTTTGCCTTTCCAGCTGCAGCCATAACAGCAGTAATTACATTTACTGCACTGCCTGAGTTTCTCCACACACATTAGAACTTGTGAAATGAGATTTTGACTTTATCTCAATTTTGCACAAAACAGTAACTTTGTTTTCCCTCATCACTCCGTCTCTGTCTCTCCACCCTAGATCAGTATTTTCATGACCCACCTGTCCAACTACGGCAACGATCGGCTGGGTCTGTACACGTTTGTCAACCTGGCCTCTTTTCTTCGCTCGTGGACCAACTTGAGACTCCACACACTCCCGCCCCTGCAGCTTGCACACAAGTACTTCCAGCTTTTTCCTGAACAAAGGAACCCTCTCTGGCAGGTGTGTATACATAAGTGCTTTCCCTCATGTTCTGGCTTGTGTGTTGCTGTACTTTCTGTAAATTTACAACCACTTTTCTGCACATTAAGATAGTCTTATTGTGTAGATTGAAAAATATTCAGCAGAAAAACAGATTATTTGAGCTAAACTGCTTCCATTGTCTTTTGTTCTGTACAGTAATTTATTGTGGATTGTGCATTTTGTACAATGCTGTCTCAGCAGCCTACAAAGAGGGAAAACTAGACTACTGAAGAAGTATTTTCCATAAGTGATTTTAAAAACTATAGGTGCAGCAAAGTTCAGGTCACTCACAGGTTTAACAAGACTGGGGAAAAACCTAGTATATGCCTGACCGCAACTATCTGGGATGCCTATTGAAAAGCCTGACTGGCAGGGTGATTTTGTCATTATTATTTTTTGTTAGCCAAATGTATTGTGGCTTCTTAAATTAAGTAGCTACATGCTGTCCTCTCGTTCTCTGTCTCTCCTCTTAATAAAGCTCTTCTCTGTGTACATATGAAACACTACAGAGACATGTGTCAGACTTCACTGATAGACAGACAGTGTCCCTGGAGATGAAGTGTTTTTGTGTCAGATATAAGTCTTTAATGGTAGTAATTTTATGTTAACAATAAAACACTAACTGTTAGTGAACGGTTTATTCTACAATAAAATAAAACCAGGTTTCATGAACAATTCTAATTCTCCTCAGACAGATCTGTAATGGTCTTAATATGAGTAAGATTAAGCTGAATGTTTACTTTAGTGTTCCTATCCTTTTTTATATCCGTTAATTATCTATAAACAGCACATTTATCATATCCCTGCCAAAAAAGACATGCTAACATTTAAATAGCGTTCTCTTAACAATGCAAATGCAGAGATTTGAACCTTTATTTGTTCCCCATTAACATATAGTGTTAAAGGAATATTCCCCAAATATTTTTTTGACATAGCGCACACCCCTGGCTCACGTGGGTGACACAGACACACACAGCTGGAGCGCACACACACACACACAGCGCTGACTCCGTAGTCAGAGAAGAGCTTCAAGAGGAGAAAGTTCTGGTGTTTATCCTCCAGTATTCTGAAACTTTTGCCCCCAACAGATAAAAGCCTGAGGTCTATACTATATTCTTTTTTCCTTCCAAAATTACTTCTCATCAATTAAAAGAAAATAACAAGTAAGTCATTTTATATTTCAAGTTAATAAGCCAGAGTAATAAGCTGTTGTCTAACATAATATCCACTGTTGAAATGAGGCTTACAAAAACAAATAAAAGAGGATGTTATAAACCAAGAAGTGATAGTTTTATGTCAGCAAATACCACAGACTAGGCTATATTGAAATCAGGAAGCAATTGGCATCTATTCCCAGAGGAATATATCACTATCAGACATTGATAGATGATTATTGCCAGTATTTTCCAAAATTGTCCCCACCCTAGAGAATAGCCTGCTTTATCTTCTATTTTCTCTAAATGGCACCATCATTTATAAAATCAACATCATGCTGTTAAATAAGATTGTGTAAACAAGTGATGAAGGCCATTAAGTCATTCAGAAAATGTCTATTGAAATAGTAATTAAAGTGAGAGGCAGGGTGTTAATCTAAACTTGTTCTACCAATGCATTTTAGCCCTGCGATTGCGATATGCGATTTGGCTTAAAAATTTTATTCAGCTTGGTTATCTGTCCTCAGTTTTTAATCTCTCATAAAGTGATGATTGTAAGTGATGTATACATGCATATTTGAGCCCCACTTGATGAATATGCAGTGTTTTATATTCCTATTTGGGATTGCTGTAGCCTCACACATGAAGCAGTAAGAAAGCTTCATTTATTCCAAGTAGTAAATCCTCCTGGAAGTATGGACATGTATGTTCCTGTATGTATTATTCATACATGATCACTTTAGCCAGCTAACCCTTCTCTCTATGCCTCTGCAGAACCCTTGTGATGACAAAAGACACAAAGACATCTGGTCTAAAGAGAAAACCTGTGACAGGTTACCCAAGTTCATGGTCATAGGCCCACAGAAAACAGGTATGCCACACAGACACACACTCAGACATGCACATGCAACAAAGAGCCTCGTTCTGTGTGCCCAGGTGTCTGAATCCACAACATCACAGCCCATTCATTTAATCCCATCCGCTCCTTTGGTCCTGTCAGAGGGAGACAAAGCCTGAGGTTCTTACCTCCTTTCTTCCACCCACATATATCTGCTTTAGATGCATAGAGATACACTACTGAGCCTCCACCCTCTCCCTCTATTTCTCTCTAGTTTGTCTCTGTCAAAGAGGCAAAGAAGAAGAGGAGATTATCAAAAATCTATATAAATGCTTCTTGGCTCGAAAGCGTTGCATTCATGTGTTTTCAGGAATTACTCTTGGTTGGTCTAAAAGGTTAAGAGGTGCTGAAATGCTGCTAATGAACCAGGGGATAATTTATCAAATGGGAGTAGAGATCGTACAGCATTAGCAGCAACAAGACGATTAAACTGGGTTTATTGCACTGACAGTATGTAGTGCATGTCAGAGATGTTAAATAGCAAACAGGAGATGGAGTGAGAGGGGTTGTAGCATGATGTGTGGCAGTCAGGGCAAGAAAGAGCTGCTGAGGGTGAGACAGAGGGCATGACCAGAACCCCTCTGCTGATTGGTGTCAAATGGTCCTGAATCATTTGATGGGGAGGCCTGTGATCTTTGCAGACGCGCACACACACACTCATAGTGTGTGCTCAGCAAGATATAAATCTCATGGAGGGAAAAATCATCCAGTATGGATCAGTGGATGACAGCTCTTGCACATACTGATCAAGCACACACACATACACGCAGTACTCTCTGTTGAGTTGAATTAATGAGCCGGTTATGAATTATGCCCTTTCTTCCAGGGACGACTGCACTTTATCTCTTCCTACTCATGCATCCCTCCATCTCCAGTAACTTCCCCAGTCCCAAGACTTATGAGGAGGTCCAGTTCTTCAACACCAACAACTACCACAAAGGAATTGACTGGTGAGAGCACGCACATACACAACACACCCTTTCTTAAATGCTCTTTTTTATAGGGTAGATCCTAAGGTGAAAACAAACATTGAAAACATCCTAATGCACATTCAAGGGGACTTGTGATAGACTGAGTTGTCTGTGTAGACTTCAATGATACATTAAGCTGTTTTGAACAGTCCAACATTGTCTTCAAAATGATGTTTTCTGCCAGCAAACATGAGCCAACAGACATATGGCTGCCTAAATTGACCCATAATGTGTTACTTAGATGACAGGAACACAGCTGGTGCATTCTCAGTAGTCATCCAGAAAAGATTTAACTCTGAAAATTCTTCATTAAAAAAGGTTGACAATTACATTGTCAAGTTTATTTTAGACCCATTTTCTTCACTCAGATTAAGACAATAACTCAGTGACTTTGCCACTTGTGTCTGACTTTGAAAGGATCTGCAATAACTTCACTGGAGGGCTTGCAGCCGTGCTCTCCTACAAACCGTGTCATTGGTGTAATGCATGTGTGTATATATTTCTTCCTGATTTTCGGTGTATCTGTCGCCTTAGGTACATGGAGTTTTTCCCTGTGCCTTCTAATGTTAGCACAGACTTCCTGTTTGAAAAAAGTGCTAACTACTTCCCATCAGAGGACTCCCCGCGGCGAGCTGCAGCCCTTCTGCCAAAGGCCAAGATCATCACCCTGCTCATCAACCCCTCTGACAGAGCCTACAGCTGGTATCAGGTGCATACACAAACCCATACTACAGTATATATTAGATGCCTGTGACTATACACATGTTATTTTTAAGTCTCTACAGCTGGTTCCCTTATCACACCATGCTTCATCTGTAATTAATGAAGGTATCCATACAAGATGGTCCATCTGCTTTAGGGTTTATAAGCCCGGTTTATCTATATACCTCAGTGTTATTCCTGATTGTGCTGTTGTGCTTTTTTAATTATATGACATAATTGTCAACAATGTGCCAGCTAAAGTTTTATTGTCCACATACAAAATCAATTCTTTTGTAAAGCTGAGCGATAAAGACTGCTTTAGTGAGCTCTGTGTACTTTAAATTTTCTAGCATCAAAGAGCTCATGAGGACCACGCAGCCCTGCAGTTCACCTTTTATGATGTCATCAGTGCGAAACCAGGTGCACCAGCTGAGCTTCGCTCCCTCCAGAACCGTTGCCTCATCCCTGGTCTTTACTCCACACATCTGGAGAGGTGGCTCACTTACTATCCTGCTAACCAGGTATGCACATGCACAGATACAGACAATTCCACTGCTACACCAAACACATTGACACATCATACAGTATGTAGTGTTTAAGCTTCATATGGATTAATAAGATGAGGTTTACTCTTCACATCTTCAAAAGAAGGGGAATAAAAGATCAGTGATGGAAGAGCATCTGAATATATAAGACTGTTAATGGAAAAACACTTGGAGATCAGTCAGACTTGCAACACTGGTTGCAAAGAGGTTCACACACCAGGAAGCTCCCATTTCAAGCTTTATTAGCAACATAATGATGTGTTTCTGAGCCAATATGCTCTTCTTCAGACTTGTAAGTCTAGCTCAAAATGTCACTTTTTTGCTAATAAATACTTGAAATGGGAGCTTCCTAGTGTGCAGACCTCTTTCCTTTTCCTTAAGCTTTTTTGGATCCAATACCTACTTCTTACTTTGAGGTGGATGTTGTGAGTAAGAGTGGGCTAGGACAGTGGTTCCCAACCTGGGATCCGGGACCCCCTGGGGTGAGGGGTGTGCTCTGCTAGATATATCAAGTAAAATCATGATATGACACTTAATAAACAGTTTATACAATGGTCTTTTGGTAAGAAAAGCAGGTGTAGAACCATTTTCTTAGGATTTTATCAATTAAACAATTAAATGGATGTTAACTTTTGGAAATAATATGTTGACCTTTTTTTTTCCATTTTTGGTAACAATTGGCATTAAGCCTCTGTTCCCAACCTGGGGTCAGGGACCCCCTTTGGGGGTGCCAGAGATTCTGGGTGGGGGGGTTGTTAAAATTAGGCCATTCAGACTACCTAAAATCATGATAAAACACATGGATGGTTCATACAGATGTCTTTTGGTAATAACACTTGTGTTTTTGTCTATTTTGTCTGGCTTTAATGATGAAAACAATTCAAATTGATGTGTATTTTTGACAGCAATAAGTCATTTTTTGGAGACTTTTTTTTTTTTGCCACAGCTCTTTTTAGATATGGGGGGTGGGGGGATGGGAACCATTTGCCCAGAGTACCATCTGAGTGGAAAGTGGGGTTGCCACAAGCCCCTGGTCATGCTATGGCTGTTCCAGGGGCATGAACAACGCTGGTGGGTGTATCACCAGGGCTGAAAAGGTCCAAACTTGACCTTGGCTGTTGAGCAACAATCATGTCTGTCAACCTGTCAACATTGTGGAGCTTGATTCTGGCTGCCCTACCCCCTTTCTCCAGCCTGGGTTGTAGCATATCGGGTCCTGTGATGAATCCTTAATGACCTACATGCCTAAAACTCAGGCATAATTTGACTGTACTTTCCAGTTTTTCTACACAATCCTTGCAATCTTGCATCTTTTCGATTCCAGAAGTGGCAACATGATAAAGATATGTCAGATTCCTTCTCCCTCCATCCCCTGTTTCAGGATTTGTTACCCTGGAAAACAGCATTACATGATTAAATCCAGTATGAGAGGAACCAGCTGAAAATTGTGAATAAGTTACCATATATCAACTGGGTAATTTTTATAACAGTATAAATTAATCTGTGTGTAGGTGATGATCATAGATGGCCATCAGCTGAGATCAGACCCTGCTGCAGTGATGGATGAAGTCCAGAAGTTCCTGGGAGTCACTCCTCACTTCAACTACTCCCAGGCTCTGACGTAAGTCTCTCCTCATTCTCTCTTTAGTCTCTCCAGTCCAACATGGGGAAGACACCTTTCACCTGACATGCTCCGCAATAGAAGTGATACACAAACTCAAGCTTTAACACGTCTCCAACGCCATCTCTATGCAAAGCCTGACATCTACTGGTGAACAGCTAGAAAGTGAATCAGCTGAGTCCTCTTTGTCTTTGGTGCCAGGTGGTGTCATCCTCTGAAGCACACAACAGACAGTGACATCACCTGGCACCAAACATCAGCCAAAAACAGATGGTCAGTTCAGCGCTTCCTTTGAAGCATCCATCCTTGCATCCTCCGCTTTACAAACACAGTGTGATCACTTCAGAGAGAGAAAAGGGGTTATGGATACAAGAGGAACAAGACAGAGAGAGACCAAAGAGGGGGCCAAAGGGTAACTTGATGAGTGTAGGCTTTGATTTTTGCTTCAAATATGATGCAATGAAGGAAAGAAGACATGGTGGAAAGTGTAAGAGAAGATAAATTTTCAAGGGGCTAAAAGGAGTTGGTGTCAAGAAATACAGCACTACTTTTGATAAAAAAGACTGTTAGCCATTGCTGTTTTATTAGACTTTAACAGTGATAATCAAAGTGACTGTCAGCAATCACCCCTGAACATATAGAATATGAACATCTGAATGTATAATATATCAGCAGTGTTGTTTTTTTGGTAATAACAGCTTAATTCTTATGCTTGCCAAAGCTTGCCAAGTGTTGAAGTGTGAGCCCGACTTAACTGCTGGCCTGGGATCAAATCCCTACAGAGCTTTCACTGTCTCACTTACACTGCCTGCCTGTCTGTGTTACAGCTGTCTGAATAAATAAAAGCACAAAAAGGTTAGTTCACTGCACAGTGTCAATCACAAAAGGGCTAAAACTGCAGAGAAACACGAGTCAGTGGCAAAGACAAAGAAGGACTGTCATTTTTGTGAGCCAAATGCATTATGTCAGTCTTAAAATTAAAGTAAAAATCACAAGTTAGGCGCATATATGAGTATTTCTCAACAAAATAGGTAATTAATCTTCCAGACAGATTTTGTATACCACATATTCAGATACAAATACTGCTATCAAACATATTAGTAGGCATGCTTAGAAAAGCATTAATAAAACTAAAGATAATAGACTTCGCCTCCATTTCATCTCGTTCCCTATTAGTTATTTTGCAAGAGAGTTTATTTTTCAAGCACCACTCATCAAAATGCAATCTGCTCACAGGCCCTCAAATCTCCAGACAGGGACATCGAGAAGTTATAGCTCCGACTGGGACAGAGAGTGCCTCTGTCTCGAATCACAAGCTCACATGCATACAAATAATTCGGAAAGAGATGCTTTTGACAGAATAATAAGAGTGCAGTGTGTGTGTGGGTGTGTGGGTGTGTGTGTGTGTGTGTGTGTTGGTGTGTATTTGTATGCGTGTGTGTTTCCACTGAAGACAGAGTCACACAAAAGCCTAATCTTTCTTTTCTCCCTCTCATTCTTTTGACATGGCAGCCGTCTGACAGATCCTCAACACTGGAGCCTATTTATTTAATCCCTCTCTCCTTTCTCGCTCCTGTCCTGTCGCAGGAAAAGTGAAGGAGAAGCACTTAACTGATTTTTCTCTTTTATTCACCCGCTGATGCATACAGATAAATAATAATATTTGCGTCCTTCAGTCACATTCACATCAGAAACCATACTCTGACTGCCAAATAGATGGTAAAAGTAATGTAAATATGTTTACCTCTTATTTAAATGTGCAACGTCTGCATTAGCAATGTGTCTGTTTACATACATACAAAGTAAAAAAATAAAAAACCACCATATAACAGACATACTGAAAAAATAAACAGCACATGTGCAGTCATGCTGATCCGTTCTGTAACATGCACATTAGCATGCACAGCTGAATGCAAGCATGTAAATACTGTATATCTGCATAGATCTAAAGTGCCTATAAAAGTATTCACCACCTTGGGTGTTTTACTCTTTTACTGATTTTATAAATCAATCAATGGTCAATATAATTTGGCTTTTCTGACAAAAAAAAATCCTTCTTAATGTCAAATTGAAAACAGATAACTACAAAGTAATGTCAAATGAGTAGAAATTTATTATATATAATGAGTGACTGCATAAATATTCATCCCCTTTAAAGTGACTGACCTAATTCAACAGTGGTCTAGACAATTGGTGCTAGAACCCTCACAACTAGTAAAATAGGGATCACCTGAGTGCAGTTAATGTGTCTTAAGAGATTGTAGCATAAAGATACCTGTGTCTGAAAGGTCCTGTCACTGGTTAATCAGTATTCCTGGCTACCATTACACAATGAAGACAAAAGAACACCCCAAGCAACTCGGAAAAAAATGTTATTGAAAAGAATAAGTCAGGGGATGGATGTGTAAATCTGCCTGGAACAGGTCATCCTCACAAACTTCGTGACCATGACTAATAAGAGAGTTCACCAAGGCACCTATGACTAATGGAGTTAAAAGCTTCAGAAGCTGAGATGGGAGAGATTCTGCATACAACAACTGTTGCCTGAGTTCTTCACCAGTCAGAACTTTATGGGAGAGTGGCAAAAAGAAAGCCACTTTTGGAGAAAATGCAATAAATCTCGGCTAGAGTTCACCAAAAGGCATATGGGAGACTCCATGGTAAAGTGGAAGAATTGTTTTTGGTCTGATGAGACCAAAATAGCATTTTTTGGCCATCAGACAAAATGCTATGCTTGGGGGGTGCCAAACACTGCACATCACCACAAACACGCCATCCTCACTGTGACGCACGGTGGTGGCAGCATCATGCTTTGGGGATGCAGCTGGCTCTGGAAGGCTTGCAATTGTAGACGGTAAAATGAATGTGGCTAAATATCGGAAAATCCTTGAGGACAATCTTTTTCAGTCTGCAAGAGAACTATAGCTGGGAATAAGATTTATTTCCCGGCAAGATATAAACCTGAAACATACAGCAAAAGATACACAGGAAGTTTAAAAATGACAAGGTGAATGTTCTGGAGGGATAAGTCAAAGCCCAGACCTCAAAACAAAAGGCAGAGCAAACCTGACAGAGCTTGAGCAGTTATGCAAAGAAGAATGGAGCAAAATTGCGGTGTCCAATTGTGCAAGCCTGATTAAGATCTATTAACACTGACATAGTGCTGTGATTGCAGCTAAAGGTATTTATATGAGCATACCTTGCTTTGATGTCAGGTTGGCCAGTGTTTATATGAAATAGTGACCGCAGATTCAATTTTTCTTTTAACAAACTTTGCATTTGGGTTCTATCGTATGCACATAAATACATCCCTAGTTATTGAATATTGTTTGTCATCATAGCTCATAGCTATGGTATATAATTAATCAAGATGCCATACAAAATGATACAAGTAGTGCAAACAATTTGAAATGATACAGTAAAAATAACAAAATCAATAAAGTACAACTAAACAATGCAAAATAATATGAGATGACAAGAAAAGATACAATAAGATTACAACATGATATAATGTGATATGATAGGTGATGATTATATGTTTTTTCTCTGAAATTTCCATTATTTATATATTTTTTTTCTTTTGTTAAATTTCTTTTGAACAAGTCTGATATTAGTTTTTTTTGTATTTGTCCGAGTCATTTAAACGGGTGCTTAGCTATTTAGAGCAGCAGCAGTATGAGACCATTAGGCCTCATTTTTCACATTTTGCAATAGATAGAAAAATAAAGGCATCAGACATGTTTTCAAGGTGTGAGTGTGTGACATTTTTTAAACGATTATGGATCAGAAAATTGCATTAAGAAATAACAGACTCAGTGTGTAAAGACCTTCAGATTGGCATAAAAATAGAGCACAACTTGAGAAATGACATAAGTGAAAAAAAAAGTGTTAAACAAAACCACTGTACTTTTCCACAACCCATATGACCCTTAGAAAAAAAATGATATGGTTTTGTGGCCAGTGTTTTGATTCTGCACATACACACACATCAGTCAGATAACCTTGTTTTGTTTATACATCCTTTGCTAAACAAAGTGAATGGAGACTGAAATAAAGAATACTCAAAAGAATGGCTATTCTGTAGTTCATTTAATATTTTTTCAAGTACATTATCACGTTTGCCCATTAGGAGGCCTTAAATCACTTCAAACTAAAAGAACAGTATAATAAATCAAAAGATGACAGAACTTGTTTTCTCAATATTGAGTACAAGCAAAAAAACAAAGAAAGAGATGGAGAGACTGATAAAGAGCCACAAAAGAGCAAGGCTTCTCGATGAAGAGGAGAAACTTGCAGAGGGAGGCTGATGGAGGCGGAGAGAGATGAGAGGAGACAGTGTGTCAGTTGCAGAGACACCGATAGCAGAGAGTCGGAGATAGACAGAGAGTGTGCTGAATACGTGCTGACATTTATGTGAGTGTGAGCGAGCGTTAGATAGCCACACTTTTTCGATTTTAATTCCTTCAAAGAAGAAGCACTGCTTCATGCTGAACTTCACATACTGAATTTTTCCCTCCTTTTCTTTCTTTCCTTTCTGCCTCTCTGTCCTCAGGTTTGACCCTCAGAAGGGCTTTTGGTGCCAGCTCCTTGAGGGAGGAAAGACTAAATGTTTGGGGAAAAGCAAAGGAAGAAAGTACCCTCCCATGGAGCCAGAGGTAAACATCCACATTTAATTAAAAGAGATTTCAGCTCAGTTGGAATAAAAATGCTATGAAATGTTAGAGAAAAGGACAAATAATAAAGAGAAAGCAGCAGTCTGACTGACAGTGACAGCCCACTGTGCTTCCCATTGCTGTGGCAAAATTTCCCACAGGACTCAGCGTTGGGGTGGAAACTGTCAGCCAATCAGATTCAGCCAGAAAGTTACAACCTAATTATGAGGACTCAGTAGTGACACAACACCCACGAGAGGGGAGATGGAGGTAGTGTTAGGATGGAGAGAGGAAAGTGGAGGGAGAAAATCCAATCCATAAATCTTCACCCAGGCCACTGAATCCACAGAGGAGAGAGCAGACGTGCAGACAATGAATCACCCGTTTGCTCCCACATGAAGACAAACACACATGGATACACTTTGTCTCTCCACATGTGATCACACATGGCTAATGGCTGCGCCGCAGTGTCACCTGTAATTAAACTGTATTTGAGTTTCCACCAGAGGGACAGGAGGAGAGGGAAGACGAGGGGGGAGGAGACGGGGGAAAGGCAGAGATGAGGGATGCACATGGGAGGGAGAGAGATAATGGATCTCATGCATCCTTCATGTAATTTTCTCCCTCTCTCTGACCTCTTCCTTCTTAGCTTTGTTCTTAAAGCTCTGCATTTAGAGCCTCCTAATGTGGAGGAACAAACTAATTTAAAGATTGTGGCAATTCATTGCCATCTCAATTTCTTTGTTTTCCCATAGTACTTCTTTTCTCCTCCCTAAACAACCTTACCCCCCTCTCCTGCCTCCCTCTATCCTTCCTTTTTCCCACTTCCCTCTGTCTTACCCAACTTCTAACTCTCTCCCTAATTGTCTTATTTCCTCACTGCTTCTCCCTTATTTCCCATTTATATCGGCTCCCTCATACGCTTTTTGCTTACCCTTCCCTCTTTTTCCCCTCATCTCTCTACAGGCACACGCATATCTCTCCAGGTACTACAGGGAACACAATGTGGAGCTGTCAAAGCTGCTGCATCGCCTCGGACAGCCTCTTCCCTCCTGGCTAAGAGAGGAGCTTCAGAAGGTCAGTAGCATTACAATCTGCAACACACAATGCCACACTCCCACTGAAAAAAGGGGGCGTTACATCTTCTAAACCAATTTATATCAGGGAAATGCAAGGGAAGCTGTCTTAAAGCTATGTGGAAAGACGGTGTTTTTTAGTTATGTGTTTTTATATAACAGTTTAAATCTGAAAATAATTCTGTTCCTACTATTATAAGCATCTAACCTCCAAAACTCACCAGGACTGAGCGATCTCAGCGTAAGCTCATTCATACTTTGCTTTGAAATCAACCTGCTGCCAATAAGACGCACCAGTGTGAATGAAAACCCTCCTGTTTATATCTTAAAAGACAAGCCACTTGACTCACAGGTTCACACAGTGATAAAAGCAATTTTGGAAGGAAATTTTCCAAGAAATTCAGAACATGTAGAGGAAATTTTCTTCATGCTTAGTTTTAACAAGTCCCTGTTGTCCATAATCAAAAATAACAGAAAAATGATCATCCCTCTCTCAAGGCTGATCTGATTCCACTTATCCAAATAAGTTGGAGGAACTAAAAATGTGTCGGACGCAAGAGCTGAGGTCTCAGGGGGTTAAACAGATTCTTTCTGAACCAACCAGAGAGGCAATGACAAAATACCAGCAACAGGAATCTAGGAAATAAAAAAAGCTCTCTCAGGGCTTTCCATAGACATAAGTAGTGGTCACACTTTGGGAAAAAGAAGCCAGCTAGAAGATTCATCACAATTAAGAGATTTTTTTTTTCATAGTTTAATTGTAAGGAAAGATTTTAACCTTAGAATACACTATATTGCCAAAAGTATTCACTCACCCATCCAAATAATTGAAATCAGGTGTTCCAATCACTTCCATGGCCACAGGTGTATAAAACCAAGCACTTAGGCATGCAGACTGTTTCTACAAACAAATTTTGTGAAAGAATGGGTCGCTCTCAGGAGCTCAGTGAATTCCAGCGTGGTACTGTAATAGGATGTCACCTGTGCAACAAGTCCAGTTGTGAAATTTCCTCGCTCCTAAATATTCCAAATTCAACTGTCAGTGGTGTTATAACAAAGTGGAAGCAATTGGGAACAACAGCACCTCAGCCACGAAGTGGTAGGCCACGTAAAATGACAGAGAGGGGTCAACGAATGCTGAGGCACATAGTGCACAGAGCTCTGCAACTTTCTGCAGAGTTAATCGCAACAGACCTCCAAACTTCATGTGGCCTTCAGATTATCTCAAGAACAGTGCGTAGAGAGCTTCATGGAATAGGTTTCCATGGCCGAGCAGCTGCATCCACGCCAAACATCACCAACTGCAATGCAAAGCGTTGGATGCAGTGGTGTAAAGCACACCGCCACTGGACTCTAGAGCAGGGGAGACGCGTTCTCTGGAGTGACGAATTGTGCTTCTCCATCTGGCAATCTGATGGACGAGTCTGGATTTGGCAGTTGCCAGGAGAACGATACTTGTCTGACTACATTGTGCCAAGTGTAAAGTTTGGTGGAGGGGTGATTGTGGTGTGTTTTTCAGGAGCTGGGCTTGGCCCCTTAGTTACAGTGAAAGGAGCTCTGAATGCTTCAACATACCAAGAGATTTTGGACAATTCCATGCTCCCAACTGGCCCCTTCCTGTTCCAACATGACTGTGCACCAGTGCACAAAGCAAGGTCCATAAAGACATGGATGAGAGAGTTTGGTGTGGATGAACTTGACTGGCCTGCCCAGAGTCCTGACCTCAACCCGACAGAACACCTTTGGGATGAATTAGAGCAGAGACAGAAAGCCAGGCCTTCTCATCCAACATCATTGTGTGATCTCACAAATGCACTTCTGGAAGAATGGTCAAAAATTCCCATAAACACACTCCTAAACCTGTGGAAAGCCTTCCCAGAAGAGTTGAAGCTGTTGTAGCTGCAAAGGGTGGACTGACATCATGTTAAACCCTATGGATTAAGATTGGGCTATCACTTAAGTTTATATGTGAGTCAAAGTAGGTGAGTGAATACTTTTGGCACTATAGTGTATGTTTATTTTAAGTTTCAACATTGTTGAAATAGATCTAAATCTAAATCTTGTCCAAACATTTTATTGAATCAATGATACCAAAGCAGTAGCTAGCTGTAATTCAGTGACTAATCAGCTGTTTAGCGGACAGCTGGCAATTTAAAAGTTCCAGCTTATATACACCAGAAAGCAATAGGACTCTTCTCAGCTTAAAAAGCTAAATGTGAAAGGTAGCATCGTTTATTTTGGTCATTAAGGCTGAATAGGAAACAAAACACTGTGATTTTATTATAATTATTGATGGATAAGGCTAAATACAAACAGAATAAATATAATGATGTAAGTAAGGTGAGTAAACTTTATAATTCTTTAAAAGAAAGTGTTGATAGTGTTCACTTAAATGAGGCTTCATATTAAAAGTGTTTTTCTAGACAGACACCTCACCCTGATCTCTGCAGAGCTCCTCTCTTGCTGCTCAACACTGTTTGTCTTTTGTCTGAGGATTTGTTCGCGCTACTCACTGTTTTTGTATCAGAATGGGCCACTTGACAAGTCTGCTTGGTTTTCAAACCCATTCACAGCCATGTTTTCTTTCTCTTTCTAAGGCTGACTTTTCAATCAGTGAACAAACAGAATGGAATTAAATTACTTCTCTCCCCCCTCCCCTTCCTCTCTCTGTTTCCCCTCTCCATCCCATCCCTCTCTTGACCTCTTTCTGAAGGTTAGATAACCTTTGCATCCATGAACAGGGGGTAAAGCTGAATGGGTTGACGACCAGGAGGAAACCAGGAGCAGCGCCTGACCTTCAGATGCGACTGTCTGCAGCCTTTGAGTGAACCCTGAGGTGACGGCAAGGACAGGGAGCCTTGTCTCGCTTAGGAGCTGTGACCCTGCCAGAGAAAGCAGAGGTTACAGGAGTGAAAAAAACACACTTTGGACAGGCTGAAACTGAACTATTGTTGGAATGAATGGACGGACAGATGGAGGAAATAAACGTTTCAGGTTACTGACACAGCTCGAAGGAAATTGGGACTACAAAGGAGAGCCTGATGAATAGGACTGTGATAGATGAGAGGCAACTCTTTAATGCTCAAACCTTATTTTGAGCTATGGTAAACTCTTCACTGCAGACCTGCAGAGACTCTGATGATTATTTCTCTGATTATTGTTTTGTTTCACCTTAATTTTAAAATGCCAGAGCAGCGCTGGTCAGCTGTGTGTGGTTTCAAGAGATATGACTTTGCACTAAGATCCATTCCATGTATTTTCAAGACAAAAAGGGAAAAATTCACCCTGTGTATGTAGATTTGTTTTTCTTTCTCTGTTTTGCTGTTTTTTTTGTTACAATGAGAGTGAATCAGCAGGGAGAACAAGTGCTTAGACTCAGGGTGAGTGACAGGCTGTTACTTTCCATCATCAGTTCTCATTGTTTTTTTGGTTATTTTTTAAATTGAAGCTCTAGTTTCCAGTCAATCTATTCACCCTTAGAGATGTCACTGGAGAGTATAGACTGGAAAAGAGTTAGTGAAGCAAGATGCGTTTGCCCACTCATTTTCCTGTGACGAGCCATGTGGAAGAACACCATGTCCGTTTAGCACAGCATGAGCGCTCATGATTTCAGTGCTAAGGACCAAGAAGACATGAGTCCGCAGGGATGAAAACTGACCAAAACAAGCCTAATGGAGATGACACTTAATTCCGAGACCCTTTAAGTAGCTTCTATACCCGCAGGCAATTTATGTTTCATCAAGTCTTAACCTCCTTTTTATTCCTTTTTAAGAACCAGTGGCCTACATTGTTGAGCTTCAATTTGAATGCAAAAAAAGCCCTAAATGTCAAACACAGAAACCAAAATTAAAGACATGGAGATGACTGACAACATGAGATGTTTTTTTTTCTTCTATGCCAAACAACACAGGTGATCCACATAAAGCAGAGACACACCTTTGCCTACACATACCATTGTAAAGTCCCATAGTTTTTGTAACAATGAACTGTTTGTCCTCTCAGGTGAGTAAAGGTGTCACACATGACACATGGATGTGTGAAGAATTTATGTCTGTCAGGTATCGCATTAGTCACCTACAGCTCACCTGCTGTACAATTATGTGCAGTTGAAATAGCAGGGATATTTTACTATCATGGGTGACAATGAAAAGTACCGAGCACATGACAATGAGTCAGACTGCAACATACACACAGCGCTGTCACCCGACAGTAAAACTGAACAAATATATAAAGAAAAATGAGCGCATTTGTTAGGCCGCTGCTGCTTCAGAGCTTTGAACCCAAAAAATGTGGCTTTTACAGGATAAAAGTTCATTACTGATAATAAAGAACTGAGGGGCCCATGGAGGTCAGCAAAATCATGGTTCCTTGTAAAGTTAAGCTGTGATGATGTTGTATTTTTAACCTGAATAATAACCATTCTTATCAAATTAATTATTAATTTATGCTGTAGTACAATATAGCCTTTTTCAAAATGTAAACCTCTTTTCTGAAAACAGAATGACCTTTTTATCGATAATGTTAACAATGTAGATGGGCACTCTGAACTAAATGATCAGGAAATAAATGTCAAACTTCATAGCTTGGCCATAATGGGCACACATTTCAGGGTACCAGAAAATAAAGTAGAAGAAATTGAGCTTTTTTCTTTTTAAGAATAGAATAATTGTGAAAAGAGACAAAAAGTGGTAAAAACAGTAGAAAAATAGGCTAAAGTGGCAAAAAGGGTTTTCAATAGGCATAAAAGGGCAAAACAGTGGCTATAATTGGTTGAGGTGGCAAGAAGAAGTGGCATACATTGTTTAAAATTGGCAAAAAAAAAAAAAAGCTTGCATTAATAGGAAAAATGGCATATTATATTTAAAATTGGCAAAAATTGGGCAAAAAGCAGACAAAAAAGTAGTGGCAAAATGGGTGTAAAAGGGAAATATGGGCAAAAAGCATCATTAGTGTAAGTGGGCAAAAATGGTGAAACTGTGCAAAAAGTGGCAAAGGAATGTTGCAGAAATGCAAAGATACAGGCAAAAATGACATGGCAGGGCAAGGAAATAGTAAAATGAGTCAAAAATGGGAGGCTGGATAGCTCAGTGGTTTCTATTATTGACAGTGGTATGGGAGGTTGGGGGTTCAAATCCCAGTCAAAACAAAAATGTCCAGTATGGGTCCTTGGGCAAGGTCTTTAATGCCAGGAATACCTGTTGCTTTGTATAAAAGCATCTGCTGAATGACATTGCAAAATAAAGACAAAAAGTGGAAAAAATTTGAGAAAACTGAAATTAGATCAAATGTGAGAAAAGTGGCAAAAAAAACAAACAAAAAAAAACATTTCCAAAATGGCATAAATGTATTGAAATTGGCAGAAATGCAGCGAATAAATAGGCAAATGTGGGTGCAAAGGGGCAAAAGAGCAAACATGGGATAAAAGTGGTAAAAAATTGGTGAAAAACAGCAATAATAGGTTAAAAGTGGCAATAATGGATGGAAAGTGGTGAAATGGGTTAAAAAGTAGAATAAATAAATAATTCCCAAAAAAGTAACCAATATTAGTTTTGTACACTTTTCAACTCCACAATGAGGTAACTGTTAGCCAGGATGCTACTGATCCAACACACATGCATTGATATTATCAATAAATCACAGCTGGGCAGGGCCTATTTTCTGTGTTTTTCAGGGGCCCATTCAATCTGTGGGCAGGCCTGGCCTATAAAGATATTTATATATGTAGTTTTGACCTAAACCAAACATCGGCCCTTAAAGAACACTTTAAAGTTCAAGCAAGAACTGAGAAACAAACTTCAGTTCTTAGAGCAAAATTTAAAAATGAAGATGAACAAAGTAAAAAAAAAAAAAAAAAAAAAAAAAAACAACTTCAGCTGACGTTTGTCTGTTAGGCCTCCCAACGTGCCACAAACCTATTTGTACATATGGCTGATATTCACAGCTGATTTATCAGTTGTCCATATTGGCAGAAGTTCTCTTATATGACAATTCTGATAATTCACTGTTTATGCTAATATCTGCAGGTATTGTTGTCATGCAGATAATATCACCAAGCTGAACCAGTTTAAATTAAAACTCAGTTTTTAACATACATGACCCACTTTCATCATTGTAAACCTCTATATTAAAGTTCTGCATGGCACTAAGTGAATGCCAAGTCGTGTTTGTTAGACTATACTTTATTAAGAGCTGCTCACCATCAACCTATTGACAGTAATTTCACTATAAATGTGACTGAAAGCTTTGACTTTACCAAAGAAACAGGATGTGACAGCGAGCCAAGAAGACACAAAATGCCACCGTCATCAGATTTATGCCTTTGTGTCAGGAATGCAGGACTGGACTGCTCAATAATCAATCAATAATGACAAATAAGCATGAGGCAGGATTGCAGGACACGTTCACAGCTCAGGAATGCCAAAAAGATGCATGTCTAGGGAGATATAAAGAAAAAACATTTTCCGTAAAGGACCAACTAACTCATAAGGATAAAAGATTAATTTTACATGACTTTAGATTTTCCAAGATCTTTATCAGCATAAGCTCCATCTCTGTACAGGTCCACCCTCTTGGTAAGGAGCTAGACTCGCTCTGTAATTTCAGGCATTTAAGTTATGTTCTTTGACGGCAGGTTTCAATCTTTATGGCCAAGGCCACAGGGTCAGGTTTTAGCGGCAATGTGGTATTTTAACTGACTTGCTGACTTGCTGTGCTCATTGAAAAAGCCATTTTTGATGGGTGACATCCTGTCATTGTTTGTTTTAAACAGTAATATGTGGTAAATCTACCATTGGAGGAAAGGTAACTATATCCAATTATTTTATCTTATTGTTGACAAGAAAAGACGTTGTTTACCTGGGTATGGAAAGCATGTCTTTTTCAACATCACTGTAGATTATAGTTTCAGACATTATAGCCTAGAAAAGTGGCTGATTTTGCTCCAGATACAAGAAGAACAGTCAGTGTTCGCTGATCTAGTCATAATCTGTCTGAAAGAAACTCAAATCCCACACCTATAAAGCTTCAAAAGCAGCTGGTAGGGGAGGGAGATTTGAGCTGCCAATTTGATGTGCATGAGATCACTCTCATTCAGGTTTAATCATCATCTTCAGATCTTTCCCAACTGGCTTTCCCAAGTGTTGCCAGAGTTAAAGGGCTGGAAACGGATATGAGCAGAAATAAATTACCTGTGTGTGAAACCGTCTGTTCTGCACCACCTCTAGTGACATCAAATATAAACTCATTAGTTCACAAAGGTGTAGTCAGAGGTTCATCAGGGAAGAAAAGGGTAAAAGACGACACATTCTGGCCCTTTTTAACTCTTTTGCATGCTTGTGAAAAGTTTTTCCCTCATGATCTTCTTAAGATAAATACTTTTCTATTTCTGTATGTCTTAACCCTAAATTTTACCATTAAACACTGCCAATGAGAAATAAAATCTCTTTTACAAGGTATTTTAACAACAAATGAGGCTGTCAGCTATTGTTGCTGGCAACAATATATAAGAGGCAGAAACTGTGTCAGAAAATAAGTTAGCAGCAGTGATCAAATGATTCTGGTTCTAAGTCCTCCAAACAACTAAAATGCACTTCTTCAAGGTGACTTTGTAGCAGGTACCAAGATGAAAACAAGCAAAAAGCAAAAACATAATAAGCACTTAACCAATGAACAAGTTTGAGGAGTTTGGTCAAGTCCATGAGACTAAAGATTACAGCTTCTGCGAGCTTTAGGAGTCAGCAGAGAGCCTAAATTAGAGGGAAGAGCACGAGGTATGGTCCTGTGAGAAAAGATGCATCATCTTTGTAACCTCTTTGTATTGTTATGGAAGAAAACTGTCAACAGAGCTATTTAAAGATCAGACATTACCGAAGGAAAAGCCAACACAAATTGTACAAGTAAACATAGACTGAACTACATGTTTGATATAGACCTGAGGCCTGTTATGTGTGGTAATGACCACAGGGGGGTGCTGTTATATCATGAGGATAACAGCGCTCTGCTTCAAAATATGCAGCTCTCAGGACTGAAGCAGTGAAAGCTGAAAGAAAATGCACAGCAGCTGCAGGTTTTACCTGAAAATCCCCTTGTGGTATGTTATGTCTTCTGGAGATAAAGATTTATCTCTATCTTTTTGCATGTGTGTGAAAAAAATGTCTTTGGTTGAAATTTTTCCTACCAACAGCAGAAAATGTAAATTAAAACTGCTGTCACTTTAATTTGCTTCATAAATGCTACATTTTTAAAGACACCGTGTTATGAATGCATGAAAATCAAGAATTAATGCCTCATTGACTTCTTATACATTCATTATATTCAAATCCAGTTTTGTCTTTTCTGTGGGTGGAGACAGCAGCAGCTTCATTGTTTTATATCCATGAAGCCAGTTAGTGTAATTCATATATTCAACTTTCACCATAGCAAACATATTTGAATGCATTGTCCAAGATTATCAATCAGTCAGTCTTTGCTTGTATTGCACCAATTCATAACCAAAGTTATCTCAAGACACTTTATGAAGAGGGCAGGTCTAGACCATACCGTCTGTGGTGGCCCATTATAATAGACCAGCATTAATCTTTAATATTATAACAAAGACTATACCCAATTATAATAAAGACCAGTGTTAGTTTATCATTCAAAAATATAGCAGTAGTTTTTCTCTTAGACCCAATGAAACTGTTCTAATAATGATTATAGATGTAAGAATTATGTTAAAAAATGAAGATTATGATTTGTGTGCTTTTGATTACTTTTGACAAAATAAATGAATAGGGAGCATATGAAACTGGTGTGTATGTAACAACAATATTAAGATATTAAAGAGAGCTAGATAGAGATTGAAATTTTACTTTTGAGGCTGGAACTGCAACTGCCCGTGCTTTTTTTTTTTTTTTTTTCGATAGTTAACTATAGTCCATCACAGGTTTAATCAGCACAGGGTAACACTGAAACAGATTTTACTGACTTACAGTGTCTATAAAAAGTTTTTACCCTCTTGGATGTTTTGAGCTTTTATTGATTTAATAAACCAATCATTATCAACATAATTATGCCTTTTTATTTAAAAAACTCTTTAATGTCAAAGTGAAAACAAAATTCTACAAGGAAATGTCAATTTAATTATAATATGTAATGTAAAATATGTAACGGCATAAATATTCACCCCCTTTAAAGTGTCTGACCTAATTCAACAGAGGTCCGGCCAAATCTGAAAGGTCCAGTCACTGGTTAATCACCACTGGTTGATCACTTAAATTCATCATCATAAATGGAAGGAATATGGCATATGTATAAATCTGCCTAGATCAGGCCAGCCTCACAAACTAAGTGATCGTGCAAGAAGGAGACTAGAGAGAGAAGCCACCAAGACACCTACACTTGAAGGAATTACAAGTTTCAGCAGCTGAGATGGGAGAGACTCTGCATTCAACAACTGTTACCCGGGTTCTTCACCAGTCAAAGCTTTATGGGAAAGTGGAAATATCAAATATCATATTATATCTTGACTTGAGTATGCCAAAAGGCATGTGGGAGACTTCATTGTCAAGTGGAAGAAAGGTCTTTGGCCTGATGACACCAAAATGATGCTCTTTGGTAATCAAACAAGACACCAAACACTGCACATTGCCACAAACACACCATACACACTGTGAAGCACAGTGGTGACAGCATCATGCTGTGGGGATGCTTCTCTGCAGCCAGCTCAGGAAGGTTTGTAAAGGTAGAGGGTTAAAATGAATGCGGCAAACTATATGAAAATCCTTGAGGACAATCTTAGTCTGCAAGAGAACGATAGCTTTCACTTTGACAGTAGATTTTTATTTGTAATTTTGCTTCAACAAAAAAGCCAAATTATATTGACCATGATTGAACTATAACATCAATAAAAGGGTAAAACATCAAAGGGGGTGAATACTTTTTATAGGCACTGTATTAACAGTTTGAAACATGCAGAAAAGGAAAAAGAAACACACCATTTCAATGAGTAATAATGTGCCTTGATACAATGAGAAGAGTTGACATAAAAATCAATTTGAATGCAGCAGTCATAAATTTAAAATCACACTTATTTACATAAAACAGCTCCTATAGAGATTATTTAAAACATTTGTTCTCTGTGACTCCTTGCAGCTTTACAATTGGTCCCATTTCTCAAATGATTGTCAAGTACACACAATGTGTTTACCTACTAAATGAGGACAAGCGTGAAAATGGCTGTAATTCCTGAAGACAGTGTGCGTTGCTGTGTGTGTTCACATTGTCTGACATGCTGGTGCTCACTTTGACAGTCTGTGGTTAGAAACAAACCTCAAACACTTCTGTCTGTTCCAGCTTCTTTCACGTTCCAGTTGTGTGGGAATGACAGACACTTCGATTAAAGTTGAAGAGCCACTCGGAAAAAGTATGCCCAAAAACCAATCTGGTTTTATCAGTGAGTAAAAGACATCATAATTAAATGGTTTTGTAATGTTATAACTAAACACAAAACAGTTTTTAATACAAAATCGTGATTATGAATAAATGTTACATTACATTAAAACAACATAATCAATACAAAATAAAAAAGGCAGTGTAATGGCTGTTTTTCTTTTCAAGTGTACCAGATTGTCTTGCTTGACAACTCAAACTATCCCAAATACAGATTTGCATGTGTTGATAAGATGAATCAACACAGTGAAATGCTGTCTTGTGCTTTGATTGAGAAACCCTTCAGTCCTTTCTTTTCTGTGAAACTGTCAAGCAGCAATGAGACAGGGACAGATACTGATCGATTAAACTGCATAAATGCCTGAGTAATTACTAAGACAAAATCTGCTTTTTACACAATAAAACAAAGTTCACATTAAAAAACATCACATAAACAAGTATGAAATGAGGTTTAAGAACATTACACTATGGAAAAATGACTGATTACCATGCATTAAGTTAAAGGAGTTTTTAGTGCAAGTCTCCAAATTCATGCCAATAGTGTGAAGGGTGCATGCTTTATAATGCATATTGGTTTTAATACTGTGGTCCCTTTTTAACAAGCTCAACAGCATAAATAACGAAACAACATTTTGACAGAAAAACAAAACAAACAAAAAAAAAAAAAGAATAAAAAATACATACATGAAGTGTCATGTCCAGTTATAACAAGAAGATATTTAAGTAATGACCATTCTTTGAGTTTATATTTAATACTGTTCATAATCTTACAGCTCACATAATAAAATCATTAAAATAAGTGCTTCTGGTTTAGATAAATGAAACAAAAGCCTTCCTCTCTCCAAAGTATAGAAAGTTTTTAGGTGTAAAGGTTAGGCTTTTCTTTGTCTTTTGATTTTACAGTCAAGTTATCCGATTTATATTCATCACATACATGATATTATAATATGTGGTTGTTCAGTTTTTGTGCAAATCTTCAGAGTAATCTCTCTGATCAAGTGTAAGCTGTAATTTCTGTTTCACCTTTCAGCATCCCGTCTTTTTCTGCCATCACGACCCATCACCTTGTGTATCCAGGAGGTGAATGCAGAGACTTTCGTATAGACCCCTGGGGACTGTTGAGTCCGGCAGGCGTGGCCCCAGGACGTGACCCCATAAACTACCCAACCCCCTCCCGGACGCTCGCACACCAGCGGACCTCCGCTGTCACCACGACAACTGTCCACACGCCTCTCTGGCTGGATGCTGCCGGCACAAAGCATGCGGCTCGTGAAAGCGCTCTGGAAATGCTGCTGGCAGTGACGGCGGGGGAGTAAGGAGAGGGGGGCCTGCTGCAGGGTCTTTGAGTATGAGCGGCCTGAGAAAGAGGGGGGAAGAGTGAGAGTTTAGAATGAGCGGTATGTTTGAGAGTCTATGTTTATATGTGTCAAATGTCAGAGATTAATAGGCAGACTGTAGGCTGAAATAACTTTTACTCTGGAGCCTTGAAACGTCTTTTATTGCAGCTCAATGTTGTCTGCAGACTCGACTAGACAAGACTTTATGTTTTAGTCATGCCAATTAGCCAGCTTAAAGAGTAATGCCTGTATCTGTTTTTATTCTGAAACAGCTGTGAAGTGTTTTGACCCCCTACTGCCATTATACATTCAAAATCTTATTTTAATCGGTGTAAATGTCAAGATACGACCAAACCCTCTGACATCCCTTAGCCCCTTGACCACTTTGTGTATTTTTCAGAAAATGATAGTATGCTAACAAACTAGATAAGACAGTGAACACAATACCTGCTAAAATGTTTCAAGGGGAAAGAAATAGAAGAAAGCACCAAAAGTAAGCTACATTTTTAATCTTTTGATGGGAAAAATGTGAAGGTAATTGCCCATAAAAACATGAATTAACTCAAACAGCACTGTTGCACTGAACCAAATATGGCACCATATTACTGCCCCACAAATGTTTATTCAGCCTTGCAAAACTTCTTGGTGTTTGCCAAATGAAAGCAAACATAAGCATTAGTTCACTGTCTTTCATTTGTCAGAGCCAACATACTGTATGAGTCTGTGATTTACCGATTCCCAGCAGGAGATAAAAGTCCTGTCTTAAACAAGTTTTGTAAAGAGAATTTCATGGACAGGGCTTGCAAGTTAGCACTGTACCGTAAACACTGGGACTTTATGTGGATAAATGCCACAGTGGCACAGGTTCCAAGCTAAACAAATACAGACGTTCGGCTACAATACACACCATATTATTTTTTGTTTACTTTTTACTAAGCCTGACTGTTACTTTTACTCAGTTTCATTCTGTGTTTCAAAACTACAAAATATTACATTATCCATGAATAAATGCCCACTGTGATGCATTGTGGGTATTTCAAATTAGTGATAAATGGACATGGCATGGCAGTGATGATAGATCAGATTGGTGGGAATTAAATCTGGGGATATGTCGGCATAATTTTCCCATGATGCACTGGGACAGTGTTTATATGTGTTTGATATGTTTAAATGTGATCAGATGAGTTTAGATGTTGAATGTTGTACAGAGATCGCTGCTGGGATTCTTTTGTTCATCTTTCTGATAGATTATTGTTGTTTTTCATGGTCAACACTTTTGCACCATGAGTGAAAAGAGTTAAAAATGAGTTTGACTGCCAGTCTCATTTTTGTGATCAAAAATTTAACCCATCTCTGATCATTTCAGTTATGAGGTAAAATCAAGAAGTTGTGGAAACACATGCAGATACTTGCTTTGCAAGCATTGTCAAGTATTTCTAATGAATACCACCAGTGGGACTGATCTTAAATTATATGATACAAATTACTGTGTTAAATTGCATTGAAGCATGAGTCATTTTTATATGCTGAGTTTAATTAAAATTACATGTATTTCAAAGTAAAAAATAAGTTAAACAGCGCGCCGGTAGTCGAGTGGTTTAGGCGCATGCCATATACACAGGCGACCCGGGTTCAAATCCGGCCCGTGGCACTATTTCCTGCATGTCTCTCCCCGCTCTCTCCCCTGTTTCCAACTCTATCCACTGTCCTATCAAATAAAGGCCAAAAATAAATCTTAAAAAAAAAAATAAGTTAAACAAAGATTAGTCTTGTTGAATCTACTCATAAATGTAAGTACATTTCACTTCAATTGTTTTGTTCTTGAACTAAAACAGAGTAGTATTTTTTTTTTACAAAGATTAATTTAGCTAATCTACAAAAATAATTTAAGCAAAAAGTTGCCTAGGTTTTTCTAAGTAGGTTGGGCTGAACATTTTTATCAGTGTAGTCGCTTTAGCTGACCTGACATAAATTTACAAGATTAAAGTATGGGATAGGAGTAACAGAAAACTGCAGTAGATGAAGAACATGTAGCTTCAAGAAAAATAGTGTTGGAGAGTTTCCACACTGTAGTTTAAATTGAGTTCTATTTACTCATTAGGGATTGTAGTGTAAATTATATATTTTAACTTGAGTCTGCTCAAACATGTATTTCCACTACTTAAAAACTTTGATATTATCAGTTTCAACAAATATTTTGAGTGTTTTAAACTTTTCACAGGGTGTAGTCTGTTGCAACTACTTTCAAACTGGTTTTACCACATGAAGAAGAAACACAGTTCTCCCTGGTACCAGTGGTGTCTCTGGAGAAGGATTAACGTAGTTTAATCTGACTGGTAGGACTTTGTCTGAAGTCAACTAAACATCAAAAGTCATTTGCCACATAAGAGATAAAGCACATAGTTGAACTAATCCCCACTGAATGTGTTTCTTAAACAATGTGCAGCCCTGAGTAGCTGGAGGCAAGAGATCATTAGATCATGAGAGAACTACAAGTTATAGGGGGAACAGTAAGTAAACAACTGATTTCCTTGCTTTTCTGAGGTTGATATGCTGTTTCATATTATTCCAGGAATTTTTGTTTCTACCATGGGTGAGTACTTAAGAAGTTTAAAGGATTTCTACACAGAATGTGTGGTAGCATATTAAATCCTATGGTTTTCCACCTCAAATGTTGATTTTTCTCCATTCATGACATCATGTTATCTCTGTGACCCTCTGAATGATGACCTTTGGCTTTTGCCACAGGATCAGACATAATTTTAAAATTTTGATAAGATACAGTTGGAGTCCATGCATTGTGTTGTATTTTAAAATTGACTGGATGCTTTGCACACTCTTCCTCTTATTTGGGTTGATCTGCTCCCCATAGAAAGGTGCAGAGTGATGCTTCTGTGATGCTTCTGCCAAAGAGGTTATGTGATCGGGTGGGTTTGTTAGTTAGTTAGTTAGTTTGTTAGTTTGTTAGCAACTTAACTCAAAAAGCTATGGATGGATTTTGATGAAATTTTCAGGAAATGTCAGAAATGGCATAAGGAAGGACTGATTAGATTTTGGGAGTGATCCGGATCACCGTCTGGATCCAGGATTTTTTTTAAAGGATTCTTTACTATTGGGAGATAGGGCTAATGGCGGAGGTCTGCGCTGTTACCACTCTACACCAGGAGATGGCAGACATGAGTAACTTCAATCCCAGCAGCACTTTGGGTGTGTTTCTATTCAAAGTTTTGGAGTTTATAGAGTTTCAAGATGCACGCCCAGTTGAGGAGACGAGTCGGAGCGTAACAGAGAGAAAGACAGCGAACTGTAGCAAGAATACTCACAATGCTGGGAGGAATAGAGGAATATTCACCCTCTGCCATGACTTCCAGTCGTCCAGTAAGACCATGGGTGAGACTGTCAGTGCATCTGTTGGCACTGGCAGGCACTATTTTCACCATGACAGTCCACCTGTAGCGAAGCCAATGCTTTGCTTCACCATGTTTCCACCACACTAGGGAGAGAGTAATTGGTGAATGCTGTGGTGGGGTGCTCATGGGGACGGATCCAGGAATTTTTTAAAGGTTTCTTCACTATTGGGAGATACGGCTAATGGCGGAGGTCTGCGCTCTCTGAGTGCGTTTCTAGTTTCATAATAAACCTCACTACTTGAAGTTAAACAGGAGAAGTTTAGTGTCAATATGTAAAGTCAGAATTCCTGTTTTCAGGTGCTCTAAACATCCAAACACAGACTAATACATGCCGTTTATCCTTTGCTGGATGGGTCTCTAAAAAAAATGCGGGGCATCCCACAAATGCACCCATTTCTGCATCCACTACTTAACTCTAACCCTGGACACGGACCTCATTTTATTTGAAAGCAAATAAGAACCTTTGGGTAGATTGAAGATAATGAAATGGACTTAACAATGGAAAAAGGAAGTTGTAATGGATTAAAAAATTAAAAAGAGAACATTTAAAATGGATACATTTGATAACACAAGGTGCAGATGACTTGACTTGCCCACTGAGCTGTCTGTAAGTTTTAAAGTGAAATGAGACATCATGGAGGTATATTTACTTCACATCATTGCGGCTGTAAAGGATAATAAACCATGCAGTTAGTGTGACTTAAAAAATCAATGCACTAATTATGGACCTTAAGCAATCATGATTTAAGCATTAGCCCTTGATTAATTTGTTTTCTAGATTTGGAATAACCATTACTTATATGATAGGACTTGATTCATCCTTTTTTTTCTCATCAAGTCTGGATTGTTGTAAACATATTACACATGCCTGTTTACAACACAGCAGGCTCATAGCTTAATGATCTTCTTTGTGAGCTTATAGATTTCTTACCTGTTTTTAGCAGAAGGATATGCTTTAATTTGTTAAAAATGCACCCACAGTTTCTTTCCTATGACGCTGTGCGCTAGTGGTAAACTAAAAAGTTTCAAAGGCCAACTGAGATGTCGCTGCACCAATGGCCCAGGTTTAATGTAGTGTAAAATAGTGTAAAAGTATAAAATGTATAAACAAGGAGAAAACTTGAAGAAAACAGGCTGATAGATTGATAGATAAATAGAGGTAGATCATTACTTTACTAATTAATCCCAAGGGAAAGTCATACAACGAAACACTTAACTCCACAGCTGTTATGGAATGATCCTTGTTTCATAAGCAGGCATTGACTATGAGACAGGCAGTTGAATGAGGCTCTTTAAAAAAATGGATGAATATTCAGTTATTTTTGGTCATTCATACGTGCTACATTGTTTTCTCATTTCAAAGGTGTTCCCCTTGCCACTTAGTACCGGACTCAGACACAGAAGAGCTCTTATTAAGAGATTAGTTGAGTTTTTTTTGGCACAGTCAAAAAGACACCGTTGTCTCATTCAACAAAGATTCCTATCATACTTATTTTCTCTGTCTTTTTGAAAAGGGAACACAAAAAAGGTATGAAAAGCGTTTGCTCCTGCGTAAGTCTATAGGGGCAAACATTGTAATTAGCTGTATGTGGCAGCTTTAGTTGGAACGTGTGCTTTTAGCCTGTCCATGTCTCCATGTGATGTCAGAGTGGCAGACAGCCAAATGCAAACAGCTGTACAAACCAGACATCTCACCCTAAATTAAACAGCCTTTCCTCACATCACACACATGCTGTAAATAGCTCATGTTGTCAAAACACTTACAGAAACAAATGAAAACTCCTTCTCCCACACACTCAGTGTTATTAAGGGAATACGATACACTAACCCCTCAGTAGGGAGTACATGTTTTTGCATAAGCGTGTGCTGTGACATTCTTCAGCCCTCTGTGGCTGTGTTGTAATGATTAATGACATCAGCATGTAATTCAAAGATCACTAACAGATGTGTGTCACTTTTACAGTTGAGTATGGACACATGCCACAGACAAGTGTGATAATTGGAGGACGATTCTCTTTTGTGTTTCAGATTTTGAGTTGGGATCAAAATAACTGGCATGGGAGTACAATTCTGGGTACAGGTTCTTTGCAGATGACGTCATGCAGCAGCAGAGAACTCCCTTTAGCAGGGAGGGATTTTGCATAGAGAAACGCTACCAAAAAGGCCAAAGGTTTTGAGCTGTTTATGACTATGCCAAGTGTTCAAAATGAAAATCAAATAATTCTTAATTCTTAAGCTACTTTTGTGTTGCTTAAGCAGTGAAATATTCAGGCAAACATGTTTTTAAAACTTTTACAAACTTATGGTAATTAGTAATTGCTTTCAGTAGAGCCTGTCTTAGTCGACCCATTCGGTCTCCTACCCCATAGAGTGTATTTAGTTGACAGTATATAACAGTTCAATTAAAAGCATGTTTAGTACAAAATGAGATTTTTTAATATGTTAGAGTCTCAGTTAGCCACTTAGCTTCTTTAGACTCTTGTCTACCATCATCTGGGTGGACGATGCTAAACACTAGAAGGCCTGCAGGACTGAGCCAATTGTGATATTGATCGCCAGGTAAACTGAACAAACTGTGGTAACAATCACTGTTTTGTAAAGTATGGAGACATTTTCTGATGATAATTGTAGTGTACAGGTCCATTTAGAGCTGTGAAGTAATGACTTTCCTCCCATTCATTCCTTTTGGTTCTCTCACACTTCCTGCCCCTAACACACACTCGGGTTCATGTGATTGCAAATAACCTACAAAAAATGATTGTTTCACTGTGAGTCTATGTACAGCAGACTTCAAGCTGATGAATATGTGACATTATTTTCTTTTTTCTTTATAAAATACTTTGTTACTGCTTTGACCATGCACAGATAGTGGTCGTTTTCCTCTAAGGAGATGGGTTGAATGGGCTCGAATTGTTTCACTGCTTTATTTTAGATTTATTGATTGTATCATCTGTCCTAAACAAGTCCTAAAAACTTGGATAATTTACCTGCTTCTTCACTTTTTAAATTTCAAAATGTAGATATTTTGTGCTCAGATGTTGACAACTTAATAAACTAAACAATTTTGTGTTTTGTTTCTTGTTAAATGTAAGACTATAATTAAATAAATGTATGACTTCATTAAGTAAAATTTTTCCTTTTATTAAGTCAAAATCTAGGATTTGAAAATTTTAATTTTTTCACTTGAAGTTTTTGACTTTCTGAGTTTGGTTTTTGTCATTTAACAATGTGATAAACTCAGGATCTTACGATTTTTTCCAAACTAAATTGATCAGTTTCACTTTGTTATTTTCTAGAATGGCTATTCACTGTGAGACAACAGTGCTGACCATTGCATCACCATGCAGCCCTTAACTTATTATCTAGCTAGCATATTCTAAACAATAAAAGCAACAAACTTCTAAGTTTAGTGGGTGAATTTAGCTACAGTGAGGGCAACTGGCACACCCACCTGTCACTCAAATCAGCCACGACTCTTACTATTCCCAACTATGCATAACAACAAAGCTGTAATGTAATAATAAAGATTAGTTTAAAAATGATCCTCCGTACAATTTTTATCTTCAAAGAAATTAGCTATAGAGCTATAAGTGGAAATCTTGTAGAAACTTAAAAAAAAGCTGCAGTGTTTTGCACTTCAGCACTGGCTTCACCTTCAACACTGGAGAATGTGCTTGGAGATAAAACAGAGACCAAATCACCTATGAGTGGTTTTGTGACTTCGTTTTGCATAACAGGTCACTTCACTCCCCCCTCTTTGGCACACTCACACACACCCTCACCTGTGTCACCCCAGCCGGTGATGTGACAGTTACTCGCTTGCTTCAACACTCTCTCTTTCCTCATGGGCAGACAGGCAGGAAGAACATGTCGGCTGAATGACACGCACTCTCCCGGCATGTGGCCCACTGCTCCTGGTGACAGACGGACCAAGGCCAGGTCGTAATCGTTGCTTTGGGAGTGGTAGCTAGGGTGGAGGACAATCTGATCGACAGCGTACTCCTCTTCATACTCTTCAGGGACAAGGGAGTGGTAGTCGCCCACTCTGACTTTATACTGCTTGGTACTGTTTCCATACCTGCAGAGAGAAATAGAGAGAGGGATCATGAGAGGCCATATGAGGGTGTGTGCAATCCCACTGCTTATACATAAAATATGAGCAATAAAACTAAGAGCTCCAGTAGGGGTTGGATTGGCAAAGGTTCATCTACAGCTGGAAAAATACTGTGATGTTACATTAGGCACATGTAGTCATTAAAACTGCTCTGACTATTGGGATATAGTTTAAGGGTTACTCTTACTGCAGCAGAAAGCAGTCAGTTATGCCTTTCCAAACTCCATGTTAATGAAATTGAGAAAGGGTTTTCAAAATACCTGTCTTATATTTCATTCAGCCTTCTTCTTACCCGTTTTAGATTATTGTCATTAATATTTATTAGTTTTAAAATTTGTTTGTGAAAATAAGACCCTGTTAACATTTTGGATTTAAGATGCATTTTGGGCATTCAGATACCAAGTCACTGAGCTTTAGTATAGCATCCAATACATCAACAATATTTCTTAAGTGATGACCTGTTATCAGAACTGACTTACCCAACTGTTAGGTAGGAAACAGCCCATATGTAATTTCTTTGGCCTTCATAATGTGGCTAAGTTTTCCTGCATGTTGTGTGCATTGAAGTCGCTGGCAATACAAATAATTAGCCACATGCTCAAAGGCTAATGGTGCCTCTTTAACAGCTTTTCTACCACTATTTAATAAAAACACACTTTCAAAGAACATGCAGATGCAATACTTTCCAAGTAAACATTGTGAGGTACTATACAGACTGAGAGATTGTTTTTTGGCGTTTTCCTATTTTGGTTGTTATTTGTGAAGGATCTGGCTGCAGACACCTCTCAAATAACATTTGAGAAACTGTATATCTCAAATAGGAAGTGCCATAATAGTTTGCCGGTACAACATATTTCCAGTTTTGAATTTTTTTTTCAAATTCAACTTTATTCATATACAAAGTTGGGAAGTTACAATCATGATACCATATTGCGAACATAAAAGACAAAGTAACATTTCACAAATAAAATTGACAAAAAGATCAGAAGTCTAATCTGTGGTTATATTTTAAATATATCAGTTTTAGAAGCAGCAACACAAACAGTGGCTTTCTCTCACTTCATTAGCTTTAGCTAAAGCTAACATAGCTACACTAGATATTCAATTAATATAACTGCATAAGTGAATGTAGTTAAGTTAGCTTTAAGCAACATAAGCTTTGGCAACATCAGCTTTAGTAAACACTGCTAAGGCTTACATAGCTAAGTAGATAGTACCTACATAGCTGCTTTGTGAGCTTAGATTAAGCTACTTTAGCTATGTAGCTTTGGTAGCTATGCAGCTCCATTATCAAAAGCTAAGTTAGCTTTAGCAATTTGAGCTTTTAGCAAATGTACCTAAAGCGAACTAAGCTGCATAGATATGTAGCATATAAAGCTGCTGTGTGAGCTTGGCTCTAGCTACAATAGCTACATAGCTACATTAGCTATGTTGTATGTTATATATAGCTTAGTTAGCTTTAGCAAAGTGAGCTTTTGAAAAAACAATATGAGGCCTCTCCCCCTTTAGCTAAAGAATTAATAATGAGTGGAAAACAAATAAGAAAGCGTCTCTTTTATGTTAATAAAGCCACTGAACTACAGTAAATGTCCCAATGTGAGATATAAATACCCAAATAGCCATACATAATTCATCAGCTCTTTGAAGGCATCTCATAACTCAAATTCAGCACATTCTAATATCTTAAAAAATCTTAGGCCAGGTTGAACTCACATAAGTCACATAAGTTATTGCTTTAAAATTGGTTTAAACCCACTGACAGGTGTAAAGGGTGACCAATAGCACTGATTTATTAAAAAAAAACTTAAATCATGAAAAATTGAGACACAGGATTGTTGTCCGATTTCAGTGATAAATAAAATAAATTATGCTTATTATCAGTGACATATTTTTTCTTCTGACACTATACAGACATTTTTGTAGCCTATTGCATCTCATTGAAGCTCACAATTATCCACCAATTGACTGTTTTTATTTAATTTCAACTACTATTAACTAATCTATAATCTACCTTACATCCCTGGTTTGGATTGTGGCTCTCGCCAAAGTACTTTGAAGACAATGTGGCTCTTTGATAGAAGAAGGTTGAGTACCACTGCCCTAACCCTAGATGGAAGTTCAATCTGATATTATTTAGAAATTTTTAGCATTTATTTCCGTTCTGAGATATACAGCATTTGAGATGAATGGTCTGCAGCCAGACTGTCTTGTGTTATTTTGATGATAGAGAAAAGGCATAGTGGTCCAGAATAAGGAGCTATTCTATAACGAAAAGACCGAAACACATTATTGACCTGAGCCAAATAATACAGCTCTTGAGCTGCACTCCCCATTGCTGTGAGTGAGGCTGGGTTATCAATTAACCTATGCTTTTGCAGAATATTGCAAATCCCATCAATTGATGGGGTGGTCTTTAATGGGTGCCATCAGGTGTCGCATCTACAAGAACAATACAATCCAGATCAAGGCGTCCTAGCTCACCCCCATCTGCTAGTCCAAGCTATCAGATACAAAATTATTTTCAATATGCATTGAGGTGTGTCAACATGAAGTATTAAGGATTACCTCTTGGTATTCAAATGCCCAAAATATGCATCATATGAACAAGGCAAGGCAAAGTACGTCTAAAATGACCTTCCAGAAATCCCATCTCTTCTACCCAGATATTAAACCATCTGACCCAGTCAGTACCATGATATCCTTGGTGGATCTCTGCTCTTCTTATTTCTACCTGACCCCATCTCAATTCAATGGTATAGGACTCACCGAAGATCTAATTCTCTTGAAACGTCTTTCACAGAGATTCTTCACATGCAATGAAAGCCTGATCACGCATTAATATCAACACTCAGCCCTCTAATGACAATGGATAACTGTCCCAGATTCAATTTACAAGACCATTTCAGAGTTAAGAATAAGAATGGCGACTGGATAAGGGTTAACTTCTTGCACTACTCTCAGTCGCTAAACATATTTAATTCTAAAACATTATAAATAAATATAAGGCAAGAACACATTAGTCATTGCTCGTGCATGGTTTAACATCTGACTCATAGGGAATTGAAGGATTTTCCAAAACTCACTTAACTTGCTGAAGATGTTTGGCTTTATCCAAATGCAGTAAGGAAGAGGGAGGAGAGAGGAGAAGGGTAAGTCAGGGACAGTGACAAGACTAGAGTAAGGGGGGAGGAAGGGAGAAGAAGGAAGGAGTGAAAGAAGGATGCCTTTTGATAGAGCCAAGTCTCTGTGTCCAGTTACAACTAGAGGAGTGTTTCCGGAAAGATCTCCTGACCTAGGAATGCTACACTTTCCTGGCAGAGCAGAGACACTGCTGGCCAGTCATCCAAGTACAGTACATTCCCACTGACACAAACACATCCTAGATGACAAAAAAGCTCTGAGCTTGACCAAATAACTGTAACTAATTAAGGACTGGTGCACCAGGGTCTATCCTGTGCTAACGGCATAATGTAACACATACGATACCTTTCACACATTGTTGTTGCACTTAAAATCTGCTGGAGCTCTGGTAATGTTGGCAAACTCCCAGCTTTACAACTAAGAGGTATAAATAGCTTTAAAGAGTTGACAACATGTGACCACTGACCTCGGGTCAAATTTTATGAGCCTACTAATCAGTAATTGAAGAGTAGGAAAAACGTAATATGATCATGTCACTTAGATGTGTTTACTATAACCTCACATGTCATGTTCAAACTATTTGTATGCAAATTGGAATAGCTGTGCCACATATTTATGTATTTTCTGTGTATATGACTAGAGATGCGGTTGTTTGTTATAGTGAGAGAGTGTGTGTGTATTATTTCAGTTACCATTAATGAAAGGTGACACTGTGCAGTCGGAAGTCTCTATTTTGGTCTGTATGCTCTGGCAGCATGCAGCAAATTACTTTTCAAAACTGTCATGGCTGAAGCTAACAGTTGGAGCACTAAGGGCTGATATCTGACCAGGGGGGTGGTAAAAAACCTTCTTTAAGACCATCATTGCCTAAATGCAGTGTCTTCCAACATAAACTTTTATAAATGTTCCCAGGATCTCCACTGTCTCTTATTGCGTTGACTTGATGTGTTTGTTGCAGTTGTTTTGAGAAATAATTTACACTAATCCCATATACTTGTGTTACAATAGCAAAACGTGCTGCACAAATTGCATGCCAGTCTACAACTTGGAAATTTGATTATATGTGTGACTCATGTAATCAGCTATGATAAACATTACCTATAAAAACAAGAATAGTAAAAGCTAGCCTTGGGCATCACCTATTACACTAGTTGAATAAAGTTTTTCTTTTTATTGCCTTGGATTCTTCTCTGTGGTTTTAAATAGTGCATTTAATGTCGTGCTTAGTAAGGTCAAAGTCATGATTCTTATTTGCAGTCACACCTGTGGTAAACTTACTAAAGCTTTCCATTGGTCAGTTTCAGAAGCCCTGATTGCAACATCCTGAGTGGTCTTAATTTGCAGCGCTGCACAGTCGTGTGTTTCTGGTGTGTGATTTAAAACAAGAGGATGGAAGAGTTACATTGCAGGACAAAGAGTCCTGTATTTGGGAGTGCACCTCTGGCAGCGGAAAGGGACTGGGAATGGCTTGAAAAATTGCACTGGTGAGAATTTAGTGAATGACCTTTTCCTCTCTTTAATGTGGAAACATCAGGGGTTAAATGGGCTGAGCTGATGGAGTCTTTAAAAAGAGTTCTGGTTTTCCAAAACTCAACACTCAACATTAGAAATAAAACCTTGTGTTACATTTAAAAGATTTTATACTTAAAAGAATAAAAAAAGAAACACATGAGCTTTGTAAATATCAAATGCAGACTTCAGGGTTAATGCCTCCAAAACTAAAATTGGCTCTGTAAAATTCATTTATTTTAATTAGCTTTTCTGTTGCCTTTCCTGCTGTATGCATTAAGTGATTGATACCAAGATGTCAATGCCATGTGGAGGCCCCCAGACCAGATGAAAGTGAGATGAACTAACTTTATCTGCCTCCCTACAACCTGCACCTCAGCCAAACCACAATTACTGACATGCATCTTGTTCCCATACTGCTGTCAGACTTGAATATTATGAGGAAGTAAATAACATATGCAGCCTGGGTGTAACTGAATTCCTGTAAGAGCACTTAAGCATGTTCACAGCTCATGAGCTATGGACAGCGTACCTGAAAACTCTAAACTGCATCTAATCCAAACACAAACTGAGACACAAATAGACTGTATGTTTGTTAATGTGTGTTTTTGACCTCTTGAAGCAGTGTGCTGAGGTGAGGACCCAGCAGGTGTCGATTACAGTCGCTCCACACACCAACCGCCCATCCCCTCGAGATCCCCGCAAACGAATCGCTGCCTGCCACGGCCAGCCACCCCTGAAGGCAGGAACATAAACACAAAAAAAGAAACCATCGATAACATGAAATAAAAGTACAGACACAGAATCACAGAATCCAATCAACAGCATTTAAACAGGGGCAAAAACATGTCTTTTCTATAAAGCTGATTAAAAATTCATGGTACAACAGAGTCCTCATATGTGAGTCATCTTTATTTGACATGATATTAATATCAGTCGTACTTATTAAGAATTTTAATATTAATCCAAGAGCAGCTCCACTTCCACGCTTTAATTAACATGATCAGTTCTCTCTATTAGGATTTCACAGCAATGAGTCTGCACTTTAAAGAGTTTTTAAATATTTTACTAACTACTAGTTTTGGTGACTCAGCTGTTTTCATGCTTTAATATCTGATAGCTGCTTTGATATAGTTGATCACAAAACTCTCTCTGCCTGATTTGAACACTGACGTTTTCAGATCAGACTTGGTGACTCTGCTTCCAGCCACCAATTCTCTTTTGGATTGAAGTCTGGGCTTTGACTCACCACTCCAGAACATTCACCTTGTTGTCTTTAAACCATTTCTGTGTAGCTTTTGTTGTGTATGCTTCAGGTCATTGGGTAACTGGAAAATAAATCTTCACTCAAGCATTCTGCTCTCTTGCACACTAAATAATATCGCCCTTCAGGATTTTCCTATATTTTGCTGTGATTATTTTACCCTCTTCCTTTACAAGCCTTCCCGGGCCTACTGCCAAGAAGCATCCCCACAGCATGATGCTGCCACCAAAGTGCTTCACAGTGGGAATGGTAGGCTTGTGGTGATGTGCAGTGTCTGCCAAATACAACCTTTTGTTAACCTGACATGCCAGATGGATTTGTTTCACACATCCATCTAGAAAACCATCAATACTAAGCGTTTGGGAAAGGGCAGAGGCTTTGAAAAAGGAGTGTGATTGGATGAACGTTCTGTCTGTCACATTTTTATGGGCCAATCAGAGCAACAAAGCACGTGACGTAGTATGTCAGTACACGACTGTTTTCATTTTTGAAAAGAAAACAACTCAATGCTGTTCTTTGTTCTTCTTTTAACAAAGAAATGTTTTCAAGTTCTGATAAAACTGTCGCTTTAGCAGCATCCACACTAATGTCTTCTGCCTCTTGTTGCTGCTTGCTTATGTCACGACTCCGCTGCGCCTGAAAGTACTGCCCCTAATTGCTGATTGGTCCTGTCACTTTCTAACCAGGCCCAAATGGTTTAGACAGGAGCTTTGCAAGATGGATTCACCAGTGAGAAACACGGAAACGGTTAAACGTTTTGCAAGGTTAACCTTTTGTCTGATGGCCACAAAGCACCATTTTGGTCTCATCAGCCCAAAGAACTTTCTTCCATTTCATCCTGGAGTTGGTAAACTCTAATTGAGATGTAATGAGTTTTCTTCAACAATGGCTTTCTCTTTGCCACTCTCCCTTAAAGCTCTGATTTGTGAGGAACCCTGGCAACAGTTGTTGTACACAAAGTCTCTCCCATCTCTGCAGCTAAAGCCTGCATCTCCTTCAGAAAACTCATAGGTGTCTTGGTGGCCTCTCTCACCAGTCTCCTTCTTGCATATTCAGTCAGTTTAAGAGGACGGCCTGATTCAGGCAGATTTACACATGTGCCATACTCCTTCCATTTCTTGGTGATGGATTTAACTGAACTCAAGGGGATGTTCAGTGCCTTGGACATTTTTTGCATCCATCCCCTGACTAACACTTTTCAAGAACCTTTTCATTGAGCTGCTTGGAGTATTCTTTTGTCTTCATGGTGTAATGGTAGCCAGGAATACTGATTAACCAGTGACTCAACCTTCCAGACACAAGTATTTTTATACAACAATCATTTGAGACACATTCACTGCACTTATTTCACTACTTGTGACCTCTGTTGAATTAGGTCAATCACTTTAAAGGGGGTGAATATTTACACAGTCACTTATTTTACATTTTTATTTTATCAGTTGACATTACTTTGTAGAACTCTACTTTCACTTTGACAATTTTTGGTCAAAAAAGCCAAATTATATTGACCATGATTGATTTATAAAAGCAATAAAAGGGTATAACATGCAAGAGGGTGAATACTTTTAATTTGCCCCGTACATTGTTATGAAGCTACTTTGTAAGTGCTATTTTGTAGATTTGTTAGACTTTAATGTGTGTGGGGCTAGCAAACGTAAACCTATCTCATAACTGAAACACAGTCTGGTTCACAAATGTGTGCGTTATGTTTGCTAAGTATCATTCAAAGTGTGCATATATGAGGTTAAAATGAATTCAATATTGATTTAGATCAGATTAGACTTTATTTTTAGCATACTGTGTGTATTTATGCATGCTAAGGGGAAATTGTAATAAATAAAAAAAGAAGCACTAAAATGCTTTAATCACGACTGTTTGAGAGCCAGACCACCATGTAGCAATGTGATCATTATGACTGGTGATGTAGCCAGAAGTCTGTTTTTTACATTATTTCTGTTGCTGTGTTTCAGTCTATCTGTTCCTCTGTGAGCCAAAAACGGCAGATGGCTGTCCAACGTAAGTCCGGTTCTGCTTGAGGTTTCTACCTGTTGAAAAGAAATCACCCCTGTTATCATTACTTTGTTAAATGTTGCCAAGTGATTGCTCACTGAAAATTAATTTTGTTTTTTTTTGCACCCTGATTTTACAGAACTGGACCATTTATAAAAGGAATAGGAGAAAATGTATTTCAGTGTTCTTACAGTGTGACTCATGGATTTTATAAAGGACCAAAGAGCACAAGCTTGCTGCCAGAGCTAGTGTAAACAGCAAGTGAAAACATGGAGGATATTATTCAAACATCCTTGGCCACAAATAAACACTTTAAAAATAAAATTTGGTCTAAATATCAATGTGCCTGGTTTCATATGAAAAAGTGAGCCTAATTCTGTTTAACAAGGCCTCCATCGTTCTCTCTCTTTCTCTCTCTCTCATACACACACAAACAGAAACTCAAGTCATAACCATAGACTTTCCTGAGTCGTACGTGCTTTTCTCTTTCTTGTAAACCCTCCCCTATGACGCACCCAAATTAAACACCAACATTCCTGTTCATTTGCATACTCTCACTTTATCACATAACACGGATGTCCATGTTTGGAAGTACACCCTATAGTATCTTCGCCTGCAGCTTCAGATCAGCTGTTTCCAATCTAAAACTTGTTGACTTGAAAGTGCTTTCAGCTTCCTTTATTCTATATGTCTCTGGCTTCGCTTTTATTAATCCCTTCTGTCCCTTCCAGCTTACCTCAGAGAGTTTTCTCCTCCTATGATTCGGCGCTGGCGAGTGTGCTTGAGCCGCAGACCACAGATTGAGTTGGCAGGATCTGACAGAGACAAAAAAGGAACTATTGGGTCTGTGCATGTGGGAGTGTGTGGGAGGGTGATGATTGGCAGACCACACATTACAGTTCGGATGCTGCTCTTATTAAATATTTAAGACTGACTGACCAGAAAAAAAGCTTAGAATTAATCTTTCAAATAAAATAAATTAAACAAATGAGAGGGGGTTTTCATTTTGTGTGTATATACGATGTTAGAATCCACACACCGGGGTTAAGTACTTTTTCAGAGGAGGTAATTCATCACACTGACGAGACAAAGCACCCTCCTGCACTGGTTTGACTTTCTGCAGCGTGTGCATGTGAGAGATGGAAGTAATAGCATATGTGCAGGTAACAGATAGCTCAGTGCGTCTAACGTGACGTGTGACAGACAGGGCGAAGCAATAACACCACTCTCTCATTTTACCATCTGGATATACACACACTGAAGTCCACCCTGCTTCCCCGAATCTTACCCCCTTGACTTTTCTTCAGTCATTGTTTGTCATCCATTATTTAGCACATACATCATGTTGGAAGTGTTTACTAAACATGCTCTAGTGTCATGCAGGCTCCAAATGAATCACAGGAGCTGTTTTATTTTCTTTCTCGTAGTAACACTTACTGAAAAACAGACCTGTGTGACCTTTAACCTCTTTGTAGCTTGGCTGTGATTCACCATAGTCACAGATGACCCCGGCATCCTCGCTATGGCGACAGTTGTGTGTGCCCGGTGCCTGTTTGATGCAGTCTGCTATGGAGCGTTCCTCGCCGCTGCATTTTACATTGTCCACGTGGATGGGGCCCGTCCCCTCCCCAAAGTATGCCATCACGCGGGCCTTCGCCTCTCCACTGGAGGAAACAGAACGAAGATTTAATATTCATTTATTTCTGAATAATATGAGAAAAATCTGTTTGGCCTGCATTTGATATAAAATCAAGAAGTAGGCAAAAACTCAAAGAAACTAAAAGAAAAAACAGAATTAACAAAACATTACTAATACTGATAATAAGGAGTGTCATAAGCGTATAAAGATACTGAGGCAATGAAACATTTTTGAAGATTTCAGTCCACTTAATTGAAGTCATATTCTTTTGTCTGATATTCTTCTCATAATGGCAATTGCAAAACTCTACATTAGTTGAGATGAGATGGCAAAACTGTAAATGAACTTGAGCTTTTCTAGTTGTTTGACTACTTAAAGCACCTTTACACCCCTGGTCAAAGTTTACTCTTATACACTACATTCATACACTGATGGAGAAGGCTGCAGTGTGAAGTGTCTGTCAGTACTAGCTAGGGTTGTCAGCATTAATTACAATGCATTTAGGGTCTATAATTAGTGCATTCATTTTAAACACGTTTTATTGTCCCTTTCACCACTCGTTGTTTAAACCACTGAATCATCACTCTGCAGCCACAGTGATGTAAAATAAGTGGTAGCATTTAGGAACAACAGCAACTCAGCCACAAAGCAGAAGACGACGCAAATTCACAGAGGGGGGTTAGGTACTGGTGTGTTAAAGTCACCAGCGCTCTGCTGAGACCATAGCTGGAGAGTTCTGAACTTCAACTGGCATTATAGTAGCTTCATGGTATGGGTTTCCATGACCTAGTAGCTGCATGAAAGCCTTTGTGACAGCAGTTCGAGAAAGGCCCTTTTCTATTCTAACTTGACTGTTTCCCCAGTGCACAAAGCAAGGACTATAAAAACATGGTTTGATGTGTTTGGTGTGGAAGAACTTGACTGGTCTGCACAGAGCCCTGACCTAAACCCCATCGAACACCTTAGGGATGAACTGGAACTTAGAATGTGAGCAAGGCCTTCTCATCCATCATCAGTGCCTGACCTCATAAATGCTCAACAGAATGACCACTCTCAAAATCTTGTGGAAAGCCCTTAAAGGAGAATGAAGGCTCTTACAGCTGCAAAATGGAGCCAACCCCATATCAAAGTACATGTACTTGAAAACATTGCCATCAAAGACCCTGTTGGTGTAATGGTTACGTCCATATAGTTTATGTACCACTGTGCCTTCATGCCTCATTTCACTTTAAAAAACTCACAGACAGCTCAGTGGTAAAGTTCGTAGACGTCTACAACTTGTTTAAGCAAACATTTAACTTTTCAATGCTCTCTTTTTTCCATTTCAATCCATAGTAGGGCTCCTTTTTCCATGGCTGAGTTCATGATCTATATTTGCCTGAGAAAAGCATGGAATGTATATAAACAGGAAGTCAGTTACACTTAGTTTAAGTGAGTACAAAAATCCAAAATGAAACAAAAACATTTTAAAAGCTAAATAGTGGAATTTCAAAATGCAACAAAAAGAACATCAATTGTGATTGAAGGAGAAAAACTGAGATTAATCATTAAAATTTGCTAAATTTTTTAAAATTTGAATCGTTTGACAGCCCTAGTATTATTGATCCCACTCATAAACTTCCATACACATTCACACACCACTGACTCAAGCAGTGGGAGTAATTTTGGTTCTGTGTCTTGCACAAGTCTTTGACATGTGACTGCAGGAGCTGGAGACTGAACCCCCAGAATTCAGTTGAGAGACAACAGACTCTTCCACCTTGTCACAGCCCCCCAGTAAAACATTGATTATCACAACATTTACAGTTACTTCTTGTTGATATACCTAAAATTAATTAGATTGGATTATTTAAACTCAATCATTTATTCTCAGTATTTATTCCTCTTTATGTCTATTAAAGAAGCTTTATTTTTGTCACAAAAAAGGGATGGTTAAATGCTTACCTGTCATGTCTCTGACCGTGTGTGCATATATTAGCATTGTTCATATAACACACAAAAAAAGTACGGTGAAAAAATGTATGCAGATTAATCACAGGGTGGCATCATTAAATAAACATCCACAGTAAATTGTAAAAATGTATACCAATTGTACATTTGATGAAGGCACATGCCAAAGATTTCCTGTGTTTTCAATATTTTAGTTAATTTATTTAATCTATCCCAGAGACCAACATGATCTAGCATTCATTAATAAGCAGACAATCCATCCTAGTGTTTCTCCTCCTCACTCACCTGTCTTCCCCTGTCCTCAAGCAAGGAACACTCGTGCACACACACACACACACACACACATATTAAGACACAAAAACGTGCTGAGATTCATACAACCTACAAATAAATACATCTATTAATGTGTGATATTTCTTGTTATATATAAATTTAGTCCTGTGACTGTTTTCAAAGCTTACATAAAGTTCCAGTGTTATTCAGTGCAAACTTTTTTCTTTTTTTTTTTTACATAGTTTCATTGACAATGACCTTTGCCGATGACAGACTTAAAGCATTCTGATGATGAATGGGGACATGAACAGATCAGGGTGGGGTCAGCCGCTATGTGCAGAAACCTGAGGGAAATGGTGAATTTGTGGAGGGACTGATAGGAAACTTCATGAGAGTTTGTGAATCTAATCTTAGTTACATGAAGAATATAATAAGGGCAATTCTTCTAACATTACTGATGTATGAGATTAAGTGCTACTAAGTTATCACAAAGCCCACAATGACTCACTAGCATTTTAAAAATAGATTAACAGCACTGGTATGTAAACACAGGAATATAGGCACATAGGGGAGCAGATAACATGCATGCATGTAAATATGGTATGACATTCTCTGGCTGTGACGCAAATCAGGTCAGATGCCATGTACAATCTGATAGTGTGTGTATTTGTATCACTATCTCACCTCCGACTTTAATTAGCGCACATCTAACACACTGACGCCTGCACATTGTGGTTGTACATGTACATACACGCTGAAACTGTGATTTTAATTAAGATTGATAGATAACTGACCTGGAGGATCTCATGTTGCCTCCCTGGGGTTTTGGTGGGTAGCAGTTCACCTCCCCACTGATCCAATGGGAATCTAATGTCTGTTATTGAGGTGTTCAGCTTTGTGTCTGCATCTCCTGTAGCTCCCTGAGCGGTACTTAGCATGCAAAAAAAAAGAAGCCTTGAGACCGACACCAAGCATGCTTGATGTGTTTGTGTGGCAAACAGAGAGGCAGAGAACAGTCAAATATGAAAGACAATCCACTTTGGAAACCAAATGTTTAACTTAGAAAGGATAGCCAAGTTTTTTCCTGTAACTCTCCATTTATTACAAAATCTTTAATCTCTGAAGGGATTTGTTAAATGTTGGAGAATCTGTTTCATGGAAGGATGGGAAAGCAGCAGCCAAAGTGACTTCAATAGATCATAGGCTGAAGACAACAAGCGTAAGAGTTTGGATGATCTTCTAACAAGCTTACAAAATGAGTAATCTCCTTCTACTTCATTCTTATCATATGAGAATATATTCACAACAGGGCTTTAAAGTTCGACTTACAGTTCCTGTCAGGCTCATGTAGCTCTTAATTCAGGGGGACTCCGGGTCAAACTGTTGACTTTGAATCTAATTTGTGTGAAAGTGCGTGTGTATCCGTGTTTATTTTGTTTTAGCACCCCCAGAGCGACCTCTAACCCTCCGGGGCCTGCTTTGCATGTAATGACCTTTCACCACACCCTGTTCGAGACAGAATGATGATCCTAACACGGTTTTTACACGCCTGCAACACGCTTCCTCACCCGCTCTCACGCTTATGCGCTCCAGATGTGGCTTTTATGTGCACGCAGATGTGTCACAGAAAATTAGGTGGCTGAGGGATGGGTATCCCTCAGAGAGGTGTGATGTGGAGGAAAATAATATAGGTTTTTACAGTACAGTTTTCCTTCGCCATCCCATTGCTGTTGTTTTTAGTAAAAAAGGACCATGTCTCAAAGGGAGGAGATAATGGGACACAGAGAGGACGAGATGAGGTTGTTTGCGTCGCCTGGACATATCTGTCACTATGGATGTGTCATTTGCACGATTGGTCTGCCCTTTAATTGGATGTTTATCTTGGCTCTGCCAAAGGACACAGCTTAAACCTCTGATAAAGATGGCTTGCAGAAAAGCAGGGGCTTGTGAGAGGTGCTCAAACACTACAGTGAGCAATTCCTAAGAATAACTAATGAAGTGCACTCTTTTTTGATGTTTTAAGCATCATATCTTCCATTGTGGGTTTAGCTTGAAACTTGAGATGTGCATGATGAGGCACAAACTGAAAGCAGGAAAGAGTTAAGAGATGAAGAGATGAAAGACAGGCACAGAAAGGGTACTGCAGGACAGACGCCAAGTATGGGAAGTGGTGATTGATTTTGCACATGGAGTAGGGAGTCTGGATTCACTTATGCGAGAGTAAAGTGTACAGAGTGGGCACATTGCAAGACTGAAGCTCACCGTGAGCTTTTCTCCAAACTTCTTTCATATATGTACACTATGATTGAAGGCAAAAAACATGTTGTTCACACCCATCAACAGTCTAAATCCTGTATTTGATTTGTACTGATTTTAATTTTTATTGTAAACATGTAATAAAAGGAATTGAACCTACACTGTGAAAAATAATTTTCAAAATATGAAAACCATTATGCAAAAGAAAGTGCCAAACAGTTATTTCATTTTACATATTCAAAAAAAGGGAAATCCTTACAAAACCATTGAACTTTTACACTTAAAAACATTGACATAGTTTTTGTGTCCCCCATTGGCGACTGAAGGGGAATATCAAAATGAAGTCTCAACCAAAGACTGTAGAAAGAACTGGACAAAGCCTGTGTGACGTCAGCCGTCTGCTGACAATAGGTGAACTCAAATTGCTTTTGAAGCCAATCTGTGGTGGGCTCTATATTGAAATCGCTGTCTCAACTGAACTTTGGATCAACCTAACAGCTCACCCACTAAGCTGTACTTCCTGTCAGCTCAGCTAGCACTAAAACCGTCCTTCTGGAGGTAGCTTCTGCCTGTCAAGCTATCCGTCAATCAAATGAGACAAGCCAATCAGTGTGCAGTGAGGTTTTTCCTCAATTTAATCTAAATGATTGCAGTACAAAAAAAATCATCCCCATTACAGTGAGAGCAAATGGAGACATTAGCTAATGTTTGGTTTTTTTAACCAGGCTGTAAACCAGTTTATTTCTTGTGTAATAAACGGCTTTGTAACAGCTGTTTAGACGGGACTTGCGGGGTTCCTGCAGCCAGCCTCAGGTGGACACTCAACGTAATGCATTTTTTTGCACTTCCGTATTGGCTTCATTTTTCAGGACCAGAGGCCGCTGCTTGGTCTCAACCTAACTTTCAGTCATCCTAGTAAGTAGCAGAGGTGGAGCTGACACAGGCCCTAAACCTGCAGCTGAACAGCTACAACGCACATAATGGCAGTCATATCAGCCACGCCCCTAACAATATGTAACTATTATCCTTTAATTAAAATTGAATGAGTTATAGAAAATAAGCCCTTGCACAGCGTGTATGAGTAAAGAGATGATCTGTTCAAATCAGTGTTAGTTTTGGTAGCAATTTTAAATTTAGTTAAAGTCTTTAACTAAATGTTAAAAAATGTTCTTTAGTTTTAGTTAGGCTCAAGCTTTGACAGGTTGCATGGGGATCGGGCATGAACAGCCCTTATTGAGTCCTATCACTTACTTTACATTAAAAGTCTTATTTAATTCATATTACTTTATAAAAATCTGTTTTGACATTAAAGAGTTTTTTTGTATTTTTTGTAAAAAAAAAAAGTTCAATTATATTGACCGATTATGACTGATTTATAAAATCAATAAAAGCGTAAAACATCTGAGGGATAATTACTTTTAGTCCCTTGACCAGTTTTTCTCTCAAAAATAGTAAAGAGAGTATCTGTCCTCTCACATTTCCAGCATGATACGGTGATTTTGGTGTTTTTTGTTGATGTTTTTGTATCTAGAAACACACATACCTGTACCCCAACTGACGGCAAACCACCTCAGCGTCATGATCAGTCCATCCGTCGTCACACACAGTCCCCCATTGACTGGCCAGAAAGAGCTCCACCCGTCCTTCCCTGGGGCTCTCTCCTCCCACAAGCCTCAGTGGAACACCTGAAGATAACACAGAGACACAATTAAAGGCGGTTTAGACTCATCTGCTGTCACAAAGTTATTTCTGCTCTCTGAAGATATACAAATGCCCACGGTCTAGAATACATCAAGATACACACATTCCCTCACAAACCTGATCTTCCAGGCTAACATGTCAGGTGAACGGGGCATGTGCACTCGTGTTCTGTACAAAAGGCAGAAACTTAAATTCCTGACACATTTAATGCCTGCAACTACTTTGGTGTTCAGAGGAGGGATTGTTAAGACTCCCGCTGCTATAAAAAGATCATTTATTTTCATTGCCTCTCCTCTCACATGCTTTGCCTCTTGTTCTCTTCCTCTGGTGAAACTTTCTTACACTGTAAACCCAATAAGTGTGGGCTATGGGTTTACGGGCGTGTAAAAATCACCACAAACATACACACTCAAGATTACTTATCAGATTTAAGTGTTTTCATATATGTCTATTTCAGGTTAGATTTATATTACTGCCAAATTAAAGGTATATGTGCGCATATGTGTTTTTTTTTCAACATCATTGGTCTCAAGTGCTTCCCTGTGACTATACTGAATGAATGACAGGCATTCAAACACTGTGGGTAGGACATAAGAACTGTGGGAGGGAGATGTAGGCAAGGGGAGTTAATTGTGGGAATGTTTACTTATTGGTGGTGGTGGCTTGTAAGGAAATGCTCATCCTTGTCGTCCCGCTTAGAAACACAAACACTTTTTAATGCCTCTGTCCTCTTAGACACACATACACATTCTCACACCCACACTACACTGCAACTCTAATGTGATGGTCGGAGAGAAAGAGAGAGAGAGGGAGAAAAAGAAAGGGAGTTCAAAGCCCCATCCGGCTTATCTGCTTTTTCTCCTTTTCCAAAAACAACATGGACCAATTTGCCCGTGGCATGTGGAGGGGAAGGGGGGGATTTCGTCACACACATAAACATACAAATGAACACATAAACAAACGAATAAACAGAAATGCTCTGCAGTAATATCATAATTCTTTTGTGTGGGGTGAGAGACTCTCACCAACCAGCATAAGCATCCTGAATGTGGCCAACAATCACACAAACAAAATTCAACAGAGTTATCCCTGTCATATTTGTAACATTACACTGATGACTGATAAGGTTGACTCAAGCCCTACCATTCAATGCTCCTTTACCCTCTCGCTGAATACATTTTTCTTTTTTTATATTGAATTAAATGTCTTATTTTCACTGTATAACAGGATACAACAGGAGTAAGAGGAGGGAAGAACTGTAGGGAAGACTGTATGGTAATATCACTCAGTCATGTCAGAGATTGACTTTAGGTAGTGATAACCTAATCTTAATGTCTTTACAAGCCACCCAGTTATTAAGCTAACCAACAGCTGTGCCTATTAGTGTTAGCGTGACTGACATCATCCTCTATTGGTCTTCCAGAAAGTGCCGGCTTCCCACACCTAAGTAAGATGAGCTGTAAATGACTGCAGGTTGTGTTTACAGAAAATCTTAAAGACAGATTTGAAATTTCCTGGTTCCTTACCACAAATAAAGCACATGTGCTCAAAGTTTCCACAGTCCTGTCTGAAAGGTAACATTATTAATGATAATTATATCAATATCAAAGTACAGAGGTATATTAAGTGCTAGCTCTACAGTTATGTGATGTATCAGGTTGTAGATGTTTTTAACTGATGACTTTCTGCTCAGTGACTCTGGATTTGGTTTCTCTGTGATTGTAATTGCTTTGTTTTTTTTTATGTCTACGTCTTTGTCTACTGTGCTGCTGCCTGTCTTGGCCAGGACACTCTTGTAAATGAGAGAAATGAGATGAGGTTTGTAAACGAGATGTTTAGATTCAAAATTAGCTGTTCAAAAACATGTACCCAGTCCTGTTTTTAACTAATCAAAACTGAAGCATTCCTATCAGAGGAGCCAGTTGATGAAACAAACTCATACTGAAGCCGTTTTTTTTTTGTTTTTTTTTTGCCAAGAAAAGCTTTCAGCATGATTCTTTTCTCTTCCTTTAAGGAATAAATGTTGTCTATTCCTGCTAAAATGCTGCTGTAACATCCAAGCTTAGCACTCCACTGGCAGCCAGTGTATACCAGTTTACTTTATAGATAAACTCTCCTCTAAACTGTTGCAAAACACCTGCCAAGCACGGTTGGGAGAAAAATCAACAAACAACTTTCCTTCCATGAAAAGGTTTGACTGCGGTTCTTTGCTCTTCTTCTAATAAAAGCTGCTGCTGCTCTATAGCTACATGTGAGCTAATAACTACTGTCACCATTGTTTACCAACTTGCTCAACAACTAAACCCTGCTGGTAGCTAACAAATTGTGCTTCTCAAATCACACTGATTAGTCTGTCCATTATCTTACCGGGGACAGTCGTCTCAGATTGGATCTATGCAACACAGATCTGCCTGATCACAGACATGGAGTCTGACCAACCTATTGGTTTGCAAGATGAGCAACCAGATGCTTTTTCAATGAATGTTTTAAGTAGAAAAAAGAATCTGTTAAAACTTAATCTGAAATTGTGGTAGCATTTTATTTTAAAAGGCCCTAATTACTTAGTAAATTTATAGTTATAATTTTTATTATCAAGTAATTTACAAGAATAATAAGTTGGCATTTTACCAAGTAATAACTCTGTACTATTAAAGAAGTAATTACCTAGTAATAATGTATTAATCATCAAGTAATTCCTTGTAATATTGAGGCAATTCTCTAGAATTTAGGTGATATTTTAGTTAGTTTAGTTTTAGTTATTTTGTAGAAATAAGATGAAAATTGTCTTTGTAAGTTGCTTGATAATTCCCAGGTATAATTCCCCCAATTAGGGTTGGGGGTGAGGTTAAAAAAAAAAAACACTTACCAGAGAATAGACACAATATTACAAGGAATAACTCAATAATTAATCCTTTATCACTAGGTTAATACCGCCTTACTATTACTAAGTTATTGATTTGTAAAATGCCAACTCATTACAAGGTAATGACCACCTGAATCTTTAGAAATTACTAGATAATAACTACTTATTACTATACAATTACTTGGTAATTAGGGCCCACTAAAATAAATTGTTACTGAAATTGACAGCACTATTCCTGGTATGACACACCAACCTCTGACTTCAAGTAGATTGTAAGTTAACCACTCCTAGATGTGTCATACCCATGTGCAATCATTTTAAATATGTTATGGTAAAATAACATTCTGTCTTACTGGTTGGAAGACTTTCTCCGATGCGTTCAGGGCTGCATGCGATGTTAACGTCTTCATTATGTGTGCAGTCATGACGGAGCCATTCCCTCTTGTTGCACAGTAATATACTTGGTTCCTTCCCTGTGCAGCTCACATCATCCAAAAGTATTGGACCTGACCCCACCCCAAAGCGTGGGACTGGTGTGATGTCCAGTCCTTCAGAGAGGAGAGTCTCACCTAATCTGAAAGGTGAAAAGCATGCACGTTCAATTTTAAAACTACTGTTAAGCATCATGGATCTACTGTATTTTCAAATGCATGTGTCTGTCTGTTGGCACTTTACCTGTAACCAAGCTGTCGGCAAACCACTTGAGTGTTGGAATCTGTCCAACCATCGTCACACACCGTACCCCACTGACCTCGGTAGAAGACTTCCAAACGTCCCTTGTTGCCGGCCTTACCCCCCGCAAGCCTAACAGCACCATCTGGAGAGGCAGACAGGCAGGAAATGTTGGGCAATTCCCTTGCACGTGGATATTTGAATCAGAAAGAAACAGAATTCCCTACCAATTTGTCTCAACCTGTCACTGCTTCATGTCTCCTCACAGTGGCTCTTATAACATAAATAAAGGATATTATAAATGGAAATTTACTGGCCAAAGAAGAAACAGGACAATGTCAGAGCTGAAACAGTCAAAAGATAAAATGTAATAATAGGTGAAAATGACATGAAATTGCAGTGAACAGATTTTGATCCAACAATTTTTTCTTTTGTTTCTTATTGTTAAATTTCATTAACTCACGATTCTTTGTTTTCAAACCATATCTTATAATACTGCATCACACTGTATCATACTGTTCTGTGTCGTGTTGTATGGTCTGTCGTGTGGATGTCTTATTGTATTGTATCATGCCATTTTGTTTAATGTCATGTCCTAATGTGTCCTATGGTCATTTGTTATGTTGTATCATATGCTATCATATACCGTCATATTGCAGTGTATAATGGGTTGCCTTTTCATTCCCACTCATATAATTAAATGAAATGTTTTCATCTCAAACATTTTTTAATGAATCTTTGTTATTTTTTCTACTGAAACCTCCAGAGTTTAACAAATCCCTGACTACAAGGTGAGTCCTTGTTAAGCCCTGCATATCTTTAGCAAACTTTATGAAGTATTAATGCGTATTCAGGTGTTAATACCTGTCAGAGGGTTGCAGGACACTCCTGCATCCTCAGAGTGCAGACAGTTGTGCTCCCCCCAGCCACTTTTGGGACACTGCTCCAGAGTGAGTTCATTGCCAGTGCAGCGCACCTCATCCAGCCACACACGTCCTGAACTTTTGCCAAAATGTGCTTGGCCCCATGCCCTGGCCACACCACTACAAAGAAAAGAGAACTGAAGGTTTGGTTCGCAGGAGTACTGATAAAATTACAAACAGATGTACTGCCTGGTCCTGACTTACAAAATACATTCTACAGGAGTCAATTTTGGAAAGATTTCCTTCAGTGCTCAACCATGCATACATAAACACAGCAACATCAACATCAACATCACACTGGCATTCACAAAAAAATGCACACATGCACATTAACTGAGAGTGTAGTGTTGCTAAATATGCATATCTCTGTGGTACTAGAATTCATGCAGGAACAATGAGCTTGATTGACTATCTGACCCCCAGATGTTCTTTACTGCTTGCTCCTCTCTCTGTGTCCGAATGGAAAGAATACTTGTCATACTTTTGGAGACAGAGGGAGAGAAAGACGGCTGGACACCCACATCATCTCATCTCAGCTTCCTACTCAATCTCTCTTTCACACGTCTTTCTCCTGTTTTGATTCTAAAAGCTGCTTATGAGTTGGAATTCATGTAAATATTAACATCACTACCAGAGTAGATGTGTATGTGCGAGTGTGTGCTTTACCTTAACCCTAGCTGTCGACACACCACCTCTGCATCGCTGTCATCCCATTGGTCATCACATATTGAACCCCATTGTCCTGCATGGAAAACTTCAACCGTGCCCTCTGACTTTGACTGGCCTCCCACCAGACGGATGGGGAGTGACATGATCACTGAAACTCAAGAATAAAAAGAGAGACAGAGTTATTTATTGGATTTCCTATAGAATCTTATTAAAATAACATTACAAGAGAGCATCAATGCATTTGTCACGATACAATGAAAGTCAATAACTAGTTCATTACGTTTTTTAACAACATGCTTTCTTGTCCTTTTCAGCACAGATTGGTGAAGCCAGAGCAGCATCTTCCCGCAGTCACCGTAAAGTAAAATCAGTCCCCAACTGCTCCTTAATGAATCATTTCAGTTTAACCCTTTAAAGCCTATTGTATCATGCATGATACACACTTTTATGAGACCTCTATCTTATCGACATGATCAAAAAATTACTTAAAAACCTTTTGAATACAATCTGATAAATGATTAAAAATGTCCTCCAGTGGGTCGTCTGCAGCATGTGTTTTGAAACATTATTTTCCTTCTCAATTCATAACAAGAGCCTTTTTCAATGGTTGAATTCATTCCATAATCTTAGATCTACCAGAAGTTTCTTATTTTCTTTCCAAAAAATCCTCAATTTAGGAAGGTCAGTTGAAAAGCCCATATGGGCTTCTTTGGCATCTCCTACATAAATCCTTAGCTGTTGTTATTGACTTCCGAATTATCATGCATTGTATGCAATGCAATTCTTTTCCTGTTTTTTTTTCTTCATTTTTCAATGCTTATATTTGCAATAAAATACAAATTTAAATGTAACATTAAAAACATAAGAGCAGGTCTGTATCCACTCAGAAAGTCAGAAAGTCTTAGCTTAAGACTACAAAAATAATAAAACAAATAATAAAATTTAAAAAAAAAGTTTTGAATGCAAATAGTAAAAATCTTAAATAGCAATAAAAAAACAAAGATTAATCACAACCAACCACAGAAATTCTGAGATCATACACAATTTTGAAAATTAATCATTTGACATCCATGCAGTTAATTAATACTAGAAACAAGCCACAAATACAAAACTAACAACAACTGAAAAAAGGAGTGGGGTGCAAAAAGAATCCCATGGTACAGAAAAGTAGTTTTTGTGAGTAGGGGTAGATGACAGTCCATGACTGATGACAGGTTGTACTGGTATTTTAAACTCAACCTCCTCTTTCAGTCTGAGAAGCTGCAGGCCAACAACAGCCTTTGTATTAATGCAATCATTTTAAATGTAAACATATTATAAAGTGCCTTATAAATGTCTCTGTGGGGGCTGATAAATGTTGGAGAGATCATTTCTTTATTCTGAAATATATATCTAACATAAAAATGAACAGTTCTTCAAACTTAGATCTGGTGTTCTAGTTATCAGTTCTCTTTTTGTCCATACAAATCTGTATCCCTTTATCACAGACTATTACTCACCATCCACCGAGGGTACTTACCTTGCTGTTGGGTGCAGGTGATGGCTGCTTCTGTGGAGCACTCCCCTCCATTCCAGGTGGTCTTTGGACACTGGAGCAAATCAGTCTCATCTCCCTGGCAATGGACAGCCCTCCAGTGGAGCTTAGCCAGGCCTGGGCGGAACAGGGGAACTGCACGTGCACTACCTGAGACTCTGAAAGCAGATAGGTAAAAACAATTCACATATCTAAAATCCTTCTTTAATCTGCAACATCAAACAATCAGTTTATTTTTAAAGATTTAAAGTCTGAGAGACTGGCTCCGTTAAGAGAGCTGGGGCCCATATACATAAGTAACAGTCCTCGATACATTAGTAACAGTCCTCGATACATAAGTAACAGTCCTGGATACATTAATAACAGTCCTCGATACATAAGTAACAGTCCTCGATACATAAGTAACAGTCCTCAATACATTAGTAACAGTCCTCGATACATAAGTAACAGTCCTCGATACATTAGTAACAGTCCTCGATACATAAGTAACAGTCCTCGATACATAAGTAACAGTCCTCGATACATAAGTAACAGTCCTGGATACATTAATAACAGTCCTCGATACATAAGTAACAGTCCTCGATACATTAGTAACAGTCCTCGATACATAAGTAACAGTCCTGGATACATTAGTAACAGTCCTCGATACATAAGTAACAGTCCTCGATACATAAGTAACAGTCCTCGATACATAAGTAACAGTCCTCGATACATAAGTAACAGTCCTCGATACATAAGTAGCAGGTTCAAATCCTGAATCTTGCAACTGTTTAATGCATGTTAGCTTTTTCTTGCCTTAAAATGTCTTTTCTTAAGCTGTCTTATCTAATTAAGACAAAACACCCAAAGACCAATCTTAAAAAATCTGATATGTATCTTTTAACCAGGCTAGCTAAGGGAAATAGTAAAGCGATCATCCTAACCTGGTAGCACTAGACTGAGCCATCTGCATGTTCATGATCGTGGTCAGCAGTTTTTCATCCAATAGCTTTCAATAACCAAGCACATGCAAGTCATTGCTAACAATTTCATCCGACATATGGCTGACATTTGCCCCCTTTCCTTTCCGTTGTGGACCTGCATTGACTCCTTTGTGAATATGCACACACAGGCATGTGTTCATGACAGCATGCATACCAACACTGATGTGAGCATCAACATGTACATCGGGTGCACAGAATGCCTCTGTTCTCTTGGGAAATCAGATGCATTCTGAACTGATTTGAGACGACTACACCCAACTATCAACATGCATGATCTGTCATAAGGCTCCTTTTCTTTGAACCAGAAAATTAGTGGCTCTGGTCATAATTTCAGACCAAAAGACATACTCCCACATGTGTGAAAGAGACAAAAGGAGAACTGGTAACAGGCTGAGCACCAAAGGTATTTAAATACCTCTGGGGAATGGGGGGTTGGAATGCAAGGGTCACATACGAAAAGTACGAGGACTGTGGCAAGCATGCACATGTTTTCAAGTCCAAAGCGTTGTGAGATTCTCTTACATTCTCACCAAATTTCAGTTACACAAACCACCTGTCAGCCCTCTGATGGCAGCTTTACATTGTGGATTTGCAAGGCAGATGGTTACTTTTCTTACACCTGTCTCTGTGTGCTTGGTGCTTGTTTGAGCGCATGTGTGTTTGCATGTGTGTGTGCTCTCTCACCCCTTGCCCAGCTGTCTGCAAACCACTGCTGCATCTTCGTCACCCCAGTCATCGCTACAGATAGACCCCCACACTCCTTCAAGATAGACTTCCACCCTGCCATCAAGCTTGGAGCGGCCTCCTTGCAAACGCACAGAACCTGGAGGGAGGAAGAGTCAGAGAACAGTGAATGCCTAAAATAACAGCATATATAGTAGCAAATCAGACACGATTAACTAGATAAATAGATACTAGATAAATAGATAAATAAAAAACAAAAAAATCTTGTATTATTCTTAGCCTGTTTCTAATTTGTAATCATGCCCAAATACTTTTACTCTTGTATCTTCATGGCTGCCATTTATAATTACCAATGAGAAAGATAAACATTTTCTAAAACCATTTTTTTTAAGCATGTGCGTAGAATGAAGTTGGTTTACTGATATGAAAAGTTTGGTTTTAAATGCCTTTATTTTGTTTTCTTAGTTATTAATGTCATTATTGAATCAAAAGTGACTAAATAAATTGGTCAATGGACTTAAACTTGTATTAAATAGAGTAAAATAAATATTGGAACCCAAATACTGGGAGAGAGACAGTTGGTTGCAGACTGGCCTATAAAGATGCTGAAATAACAAAAATGGCACCCAAAGAAAAGGAAGGCAAGCCATTTCCAAATTACCTTCAATATTCAAAGTCAGCCAATGAGGATGAGAAAACAGGAAGAGATTGGCTTACTTATAGTGAGAGTGTAGAGGCTCTGTACTGCATCCCTGTTCACTTGTAAGGTGTCAAAGCCATCCAAAAGTTCAATGAGCAGCAAGGATAGATTAAAGATAGCAAAAATAGTATAGAAAACTACCACAACATGAGAAAAACAATCCCCATGAGTTCTATTTCTAAAATAGAAATGTCTTATTTGTGGGGGCCAAAAACCCCTAACTATGCCTCTAGTCAAAAGACATTTTTTAGTCATGATTAATCTCAGAATTTCTGTAGTTAATTGCCATTAAAGGGGTCATATTTTACCCTTTTAAGACAAGTTTATATTGGTCTCAGAGGTCCCCAAAACATGCCTGTGAAGTATATTGCTGAAAAAACACTCCAGTATTAGATTTTTTGCATGTCTAAAAACCCCTTTGTTTCAGCCCCGCTCAGAGCGAGCTGTTTCTGTGTCTGTGGCTTTGAATATTAATGAGTCGTCTGACTCTGCTCCTGACCACGCCCCTCTCAGGAAATGGATGATTTAAACCATCATTCTCCCAGACTGTAGTCAGCAGGGTAACCCACTGAGCTATCCAGCATCTCAGCTGGTAGCGGAGAGGAAGATCAGGAGAGGAGGGTGGAACTTTCCTCCATGTAGGGGAGGGCCAACCAAACCTGGGGGCGGGTGCTTAATCCCCATGTGAGGTCACTAGTGTAAAATCTGATAACGGCTTGTTTTAGCACACATTTTCTGAAAGGTGGAGAAAGAGAAGGGGAGAGGGGGAATGGATTCTTCTGGTACTTGGGGCGATTGTGGACAGGCTAGGGGCACATATTTTTGCTAGTAAAGCCTGAAAAAGTGATTTTTGCATAATATGTCCCCTTTAATCACATTTCAAAATTCCACAATTCTGAATCTAGAAATGTTCTTGTGTCAGTTTGTATTTTTTTTTCTGTCTTTAACTAAGGGGAATTGACTTCTTGTTTGAATACAGACCTGCTTTAATAGGTAGATCCAAGATTATGACATGAACTTATTCACTGAATTAAGAACTTATGGTTTAAAAGGGAAATAAAGGAACAGAAAAAGGTAAATGTTTGGTAACACAAGGTTCAGGTGACTTTTTACTTAACCACTAAGCTGTCTGTGCATTTTTAAAAATGGAATGAGACATTAAGCGGCAGTGGTGGGCTTATTTTACATCACTGTGGCTGCAGGGAGATGCTGCAGCAGCTTAACCAAAGTGTGTTAATAGGGACTATAAAGCATGAGATTAATCACTATTAAAAATAATTAGTGCACTAATTGTGGATCGTAGTTAATCATGATTAATGTGATTTATCTTGACAGCCCTATACATTATCGATAGGCACCAGCTGTATTTATCTCAACTTTGTAACTGGTCTCACTACCACTCAACTGAAGTGAACAAAAAGTGCTTTTCACCTAGGTCTCAGAGACAGCACCTTATCGTCTCTGGAATTAAGTGGAAGCACCTTGTTTCCAAAGCATGGGTAGAGATACATCATACTGTAGATGTTTATTTCACAGGGGTTTTAGCCTCATGCACAACTGCCATGCAATTTATTCTATCACTTATTTCCCGTGTGTGCAAAAAAAAAAAAAAAAACTGAATTAGGCATGCTTACAGTGGATTTGTTACATTTTCTATTGTGGGAATATCTGTTTCTTTCCTGTGTACCGGTATATTTTAGAGGAGTTATGATGCCAGCAGAGAGTGTGCCAATAAATTCCAATACACAACTCTGTGCTTGAGTCAAAACTTTCCCCTGCTCACCATAAACAAACCTAAGTATTTTATTAAAGAGCATATTTAGTGTGTTGCCTTACTGTATTCTTTATTGATAGACTATTGTACATTGTACAGAATTTCAAAACTATATCAGGCAACCTCTTTGGTAAAAGACTTCATGTATGTTGATTCCATATGTCATTTAGCAGTGGATAAATGACATATGCTTTAGTGGCATACTCCAAAACTAAAAATACCACTGGCTGCTCATCCTGTGCCAGAAAGAAAACTCACAGTCTTTCCCTTTCACCACTAATGTTTCATAAATCCAGAGCTAAGAGGCCCATTTTGCCATCATATCTGTAGCCTATTCCTTGTAGCAGCATCTGGTGCTCCAAGCTATGAGGTATTACGCTCTCCATGTTTAAAACTGTTTGTTAGAAGGGAGATTTTATGTCGCCTTGTCTTTTTACTCTCTTATAATGCTGATATCTGGACTGGCCAACCTCACACTGTGAGCAAATACCTGTGCACTTTTTACTGCAAAAAATGTGCTTAGACTTGCCATGTGCACACACCTGGGACATGAGGGTGTGTTCAGTTTAATTAGTCTAGGCTTCCTGGGTTGGACACAACTCTGGGGATAAAATGATTGACAGTTCCCTCATCTTATTGTCTCAGGGAAGTAGAAACAGCATATATATTGCATGCAGCCTACTTACTGTTTCTGAGGATTGTTGTCCTGACTTTTAAATCAACATAATTTCTGCTGCCTATAAGCGATGCTGTTTTTGGCTTCTATGCTTTAGTTATGTTATCTACATATTTTAGAACCTGGGTTTCTGTAGTTTTGTTGTTTTGTGTGTTCTTGTGCCCATTTGTTTACCTTGTTTACAGTCGCAATAGCCCCAGTCCACTCTCCCTCTTTGGTTCCTAAAAAAGCACCAGGGTCTAATCCTGCCGTCAGGGTTGCGACAGTGATTGTGCTCTCCTAATCCTTTTCCCGGGTAGCGCTCCTTGAAGCCGGCCACCTCCGTCCAGTTCATGCACCGACTCCCGGACTCGGTGACATCTATTGCTCCCCGGTAGAAACCGTCTTTCCCACGGCTGTGCAGGCAGTCTGTGAACGGCAGGATGAATGAAGGGACGCTGCTGGAGAAACACACACCGCTATTCGCAATCTGAAGCGCGGCAATTACAGCAAGAAATGCCAAATTCATGTTAGGAGTCCAAATGTGGTCTATCGATGGGTGTATGTATTCCAGTAGCCTCTAACATCAGCTCAGAAGACGGTTTTCAGTTTGCCTCATCGCTGCAGCGGGTCCAGAGTGAGAACCGAGAAAAAACGACGCGGATCAATGAAACACCCGTTTACGTGGGCTTAAGGGCAGACAGCCCCCCTCTGTGAATCTGACAACATAAAGGGCAGACGATTTTTTTTCCGTTATGCAGTTAATGCCATTCGACCTGATCTGTTTATTAAGTAGCTCGTCTTCTAAATAAAAAATAATTTTTATACTTGAAAAGTAAAACAGATCAAATAATGGCATTAAAAATAATTCAAATAGCTCATTGTCCGACAGATGTTGAAATCCATATTAATCTAAGGCATGGTTGGATTGCTCAAATGGTTGCGCAACTAGTTTGATTTTAAGTTGATTCAGTTCAGTCTTTTTTTTTTTTATTTAGTATATTTAAGCCTGTTTCTAAAATTATCTCACATTGATCTTTTCTCCCCAAAAATTGCATATATAAACTCTTATCTGCTCCACTAAAGAGAGTAAACATTTCTTATAAACCAGATAAAAGTTGAAGGATAAGTATTGAGACGTTGACGCATCACTTGTGAAAAATGAATGTTTAAACAAAGAGGCTTAACCTCTTTTTTTTTTTTTTTTTTTTTTTTTTTTAGTATGACAAAGAGGGGGCAAAAGACCCAGTTAGTAATGATTTCATTGTAAGAAAGGGAGGAAGAGGCAGACGGATGAGACTGGAATGCATGGCGCCTCTAGTGTCTATAATACAAAATCATCTGATTGGACGAACACGAGCGTCTCATGTGAAAACGTCATCCAATCGCGCCTATTGCAACACAGGCGTGAGTTCAAAGTGATACACAGCGTACGCCGAAACTCGGAGTCTGAAGTTTGTAAACCTCTCCTAGCTCAATCCACCTCCACGTTGCTTCCGAGATAACACTGTACTAATATGTATATTCTAGTAAACACCAATCAACAACAGCAATCAATGATTGAGATTGTTATATCATTCCAGTGTCTAACTCCGCCTAACTCACTGCCCCACTGCCCCACCCGGTCAACACAACGAGCATACCCACTGTGAATTTTAGCGGTATTACATTTGGTCGATTGCTAACATCCGTGATAGCAAACTAGTCATGTTTGTAGCTATACGGTCATGATAAATAAAGTTTAAAAACAACGTAACACCAAAAGGGACGAAATGAACAGTCGACTGCAAGAGATCCGCGAGAGACAAAAACTTAGGCGGCAGCTTTTAGCTCAACAGGCAAGTGGACGGAGAACCCACTGTTGTTGTTAGCATGTGGCTAACCTAACAACTTTACCAGTCCGTGTGAGAGTTCCGAATGACAAAAAATGTGAATACAAGGAAAAAGCGTTCTTGAATTCGAGTTAACATATGCAAAATATCGTCTCTTACAATTAGGTAGAAAGTCTATCCACCTCCATCTACGTAAACACCAGAGCAAACAAGTTTTGCGTCAAGGATGAATGAATGAAATCAACATGCTGCAATTATGAAGTAATTCTATTTGAACATGAGACTTGTGATTGAGGGGTCATGTAACAGAGTTACAAGGTTTGCCAGAAATATTTCACAGGTCGTACACAATGTGTGGAATCCAATACTAATGCTAAAACAACCCAGAAATGTGACAGCTGGCCACCAGATATGAAAACATAACTGCTCTGATTGTCTCATACCTTTCCTTCCGCAGCTGGGAGCTGAAAGCGCTGACAGTATTGGAGCTGTACTCAACAGTAAAGATGAACTAAAAGAAATAGAGGAGACAAGAGAAACAAACAGGTAATATATGATTGAATTCCCACCACTTAAAAGGGAGTAGTGTTAAGAGAACATTAACTGGGAGAATGTAATTTTCATATTTTCTTCATAAGTACACACTTCTTTTACCTATGACACAGAGACACACTTCATCTGTGAACAGATGCATAACTGTACTTAATCTGTGTTTTTTTAGCGCCATGGACTTAAAAGCTTAGTTTCTACATTTATCAACACTCTCTCTCCTGTCACTAGTTTGTATGATAAAGCATCATTTGCCTTTCCTGTTAGTTGGCTTTCCTGGCAATTTTTCATCTCCAGGCACTGCCAAACAGCAGATTGATTTTATGCCTTAATGAGTCAGAAAGACAAGGGCATGTTTCACAGACATGTTTATTTTGCAGGGCTTCATTCGACAGTCTAGCAGCACCTTCCAAAAGAAAGGCTCAGACTGAAGGAGAGGACACAGAGGAAGATGTGGAAGAACAAAAGGTGAATACAGTCATATGTTGTTGTGCTATATGAGAGCAATGAAGAACAACCATGGTTACCATCAAACTATTTAACAAACAAACACATTTGACAGTGACTAATATGAAAAAAACAAAAATATGACAACATGACAAGTGGAAAAGGAGGGCAGACAAAAATAGTTAACTTTAATCTGATAAGGCTAGAAAGTATGCATGGGGGTGGGGGACACAAACTTCAGGTTGTGCTGGAATCTCAGGGCACTGGAAACAAAAGGTGTGGTTCCCTTTGGTCTTTTAGTGTAGCCAGTGAAAGAGTTAGCAGAGACTGTGTCCACGGATGTCACACTATTCAGTTTTTAATTATTTTAAAAGAGGAGACAAGTCAATGGGGAGTCTTTGGGTGATGTCCTCATTCCATTTTTGTGTGTAGCTTTCTTTCTTTCTTTTGGCCGCTGGCCACCCAAAATTGTTCCGTTGGTGGGACGACAGAAACTGTCTGCATGTTTCTGTCTGGGCTTAATGGATATTGACGTGTAGGTTGAATGTATCAAATTAGATATTGGAGCATAATGCACCAAGTAAATCTCAGATTTTCTTGAAATTAGGGGGATGTGACATGTATGCATATCCCTCCTTTTTTTTGCACATATTTCTTATCTAACTTATTTGATAAATAATTTCCCTCCAAATCTCAGTGTAAGCCCTTCTTATCATCCTAATGCATTGACATCTATTTTGTTATCTCCCTGTTCAGTCTTATATTTTATGTTATGCATATCAGTCATGATTGCAACGTAATAAAGTGCTTTGTGGTCAAATTCCTTGTAGTTGTGGTCATATTCTAATCACACATGGAGCAGGCTCTCAATTTAAAAAAAGCTTTAAAGTAACAGTGTATTCCCTTTTTTGAAAGGATGTGGTGGAGGTGCAGCAGCCAGATGAAAGTAACCCATATGAGGAGGTGTACAAGGACTCAAGTACTTTCCTTAAGGTTGGGAACCTTCTCTTTATTCCTTTGATGCACACAAATACTCTTTTACATATTTTCCCATATGTGTCTTTTTGTCACATATTTTATAAGTCAAAATTTCCTGATTGTTTGACTTAAGTCTCAGGGGACATTTTATTTGCCTTTGTTGTCACATGCACACAAACACAATGAAACATTGCAGTGTATTCATAACCCTCAGGCTCCCTATGAGGAAGCTTACAAGACAAATGTTAAAAAAAGAGTTTAGTTTGAAAAACTGGATCTAAGACATGCAGTGCATGATAAACCACTGCAATTTTTAACCACTGAAAACAGAATGTATCATAATTTATTTAAAATAAAAACGAAAAATAAAGTTCGGTAGTATGGTATGTACAAATGCATGATGTTTGAATTTTGCCTTTAAAAGTATTAGTTTTTACAGCTCTTATTCAGTAGTACTGATTTCATGCTGAGAATATTGTGCATCCCTAGTTGGGCTGAACGATTTGAGAAAATAATCCAATTGCAATCTTTTTTCCGAATGTTGCGATTTACTGTGCATTTCTTTTTCAAGTTCCTCATCTTGTGTATTTTTCAAAAAACACGAGCAATAAAATCATTCTATGCCAGCACAGTATTTGATCAAACTAAGTCTAATTGTGATTATTTTGATTAATATTGCATATTTGATATGAATGGTACTGAAGGAAATGATTATTTTTTTTTGTTATTCTTAATGTGATAAAGACAAACATGTACAAAAACAAGAAAAGTAAGATTTTTTGTAAACTATTCTAAAAAAAAAAAAAAAAGACCCACGATTGCATAATGTGTTGTTAATGCCATCTCTGCTGCAAAAAAATGTATTAAAACTGGTATTTGACAAACATTTAAAGTTTATAAAATACTGTACCATTTTCAATTTGAAAATTGCAGCAGGCCATATTGCAGTTTAATTGAATTTTCTATTAATTGCCCAGCCCTAATCCCTAGGATCATTAACAGTGAATCGAAACACTTTTTACGAGCTCTTGTACGAGCTCTTGTACGGCTTGCTGGAGTTGATAAAGAATGAATGTTGAGGTGTGTCAGCATGGTTCAGGTGAAATCAAATGACATTTCACAAAGAACAAACAAGAAAAATCCCCGGTTTCGAGTGATTTATATCTCTTGCATGGATCACTTAGATAAACAAGTCTGGTGCCATACTTAGACACTAGAAGTTGTTGCAGGGTTGTTGTTTTTTTGACATGCATCAGTTATCAGTTCAGATTTGTTAAGCCCTTCCCAAAAGTACTGCACCCATCTGGCTGCTTATTTGAGCTCGGAAGTTCAGATGTTTCCTCTCTTGTCCCCAACATGGATAGTTTGGCTTGTACATTTAGTTTCTGTGTGATTTTATACTGTGTGTATTCTGTGTGATTATTGGACATCTCTGGACTTATTCAAAGTAAATGGGTTTTTATGGTATGTCAGTAATAGTCATTAGTGTATTGCTTGGCATCAATCTGTTGTTCTAAGCTGGCTGATGTTTTTTAACTGGTAAGATTACAACCTAGAACCAGTTTGATGACAGGCAGAGAGCCAGAAAGCCACCTTTCACTAAGAGCACTAATGGATGACTCATAGCCACTCTTGTGAACACACACATACATTTTATTATGATGCACATGACGTCTCTTTCTGAAGATACATTATAGTGAAAATATTTTATCACAGTAATTCAGGGAAATCCATATTTTTTTTTCTGAAAGAAAGAGCCCTTTTATATGAAGTGTTTGTACATAAATATATGCGTATATATATATTTCATCAGGGCACCCAGAGTTTGAACCCTCACAATGACTACTGTCAGCACTTTGTCGACACTGGGCACAGGCCTCAAAACTTCATCAGAGATGTTGGTGAGTATTTACTTCTTGGTATGTTTCTCTTCATGTACATGTCTGTTCTCCGGTTCTCATATTCTTGTTGTCTGTGGTTCAGGTTTGGCTGACAGATTTGAAGAATACCCCAAACTGCGAGAGCTGATCAGACTGAAGGATGAACTCATCTCCACCACCAACACCCCTCCCATGTATATTAATTGATACTGTCAGAGTGACCTCACTCTCAGTGTAATTCTTCTTAAGAAAATGATGTTGATCAATAAGACAGTAGCCATTTTACTGTGGAATTTACAGTTTGGAGTTTAATGTTTATG